>NW_005200507.1:1016463-1022500 GCF_000372725.1 Emiliania huxleyi CCMP1516
CGTCAGTCCTTCAGACGGCAGGGGGGGGGGGGGGGAAAGGGAAAGGGAAAAAAAGGGAGGGAGGGAGGGAAAGGGGAAAAAGGGAAAAAAAAAAAAAGGGAGGGAGGGAGGGAGGGAGGGAGAGGGGAGAGAGGGAGAGGGAGAGAGAGGGACAGAGGGGGGGAGAGAGAGAGTTGCCTCCCAAACGGCCCGTTAGCGACGCTGCTCTGCAGCGCCTCCGCCGCCGCCTCCACCTGCAGGAGTGAAGAGACGCCCTTCACACCTCCGAGCCAGAGAGGGTCGACAGGGGAAAGAAAACAGCCGCGATCGCCTCGCCGCCCTGCCCCGCCGCCCTTGCCTCCGCCGCCGCTGCACGCACCGCCCGCCCCGCCGCCGTATACGCCGCGCCTGCTTACAAGCGCGATCCGGTGTGTGAAAGAGGCGCCGTGCTATCACCTTCAGAGCGGATCCCACAACCAAAGCCAAGGAGAGGGGAGGCCGACCGCGGCTGACCTCGGCCGACCTCGGCTACAGATCCCGGCTACAGATCCCGGCTAATCTCGCGCCACAGTCGACGCCGCACAGCGCGCACCTCCGCCCGTCTCGCAGGGCGAGTGCCTTCCGCACGTGCGGGCCCGAGGTCCGCAGGAGGTGGAAGTGGACGCACCTGCTCTCAGCCCAGATCTGTGACATCTCCTCGCTCTCTCGGCGGCACGAGAAAGCGGACGCGCCTGCCCGCAGCCAACGCCGTGAACGGCGCCTCTTCACGGACTGAACAGCGGCAGGGCGGGAGTGAACACGCGCTCGTCGCAGCAGAAGGTCTTTTTCGGCGGTCGGATTGCACCGCCGCACAGCCGGCACCTGCCCGAGATACAGCCGAGATGCAGACGAGATACAGCCGAGATACAGCCGAGACTGCACACAGAGTTTGGCACCCGTCCACGGCAGCGCGCACGTGTCCCGACCGCTCGCCGTCGAAGCGCGGGCGGAGAGCCGCCATCTGTTCACAGCTTCAACTGTGAACGTCGGCACTGTTCACAGTTCGGTGCCTAAGTTCGGGCGGCGGCACCGCCCCGGCATCGTCGCTCGCCGCGACGCCGTACCGCTCCTCGCTCACCGCGGCGGCGCGGCGGGCTCGCAGCAGGCGAAGCGCCAGCGCCGGCTTGGCTCCTCCTCCGGGTCGGAGACCGAAGGCGAGGAGAGCGGCGCGCAGCTCGGTGGCAGAGGTGCCGGAGGCGAGCTCAGCCGCAGCGGCAGCCTCACCGTCCTCTGCGCGAGTGGACGAGGCAGAGGCGTCGCCCGCGCGGCGGCGCCAACTGCGACCGCCGCCTCTGCGCCGCCTCCGCTTTGCGACGGGTCTGCGCTCGGCCGCAGTCTCGGCGGCGGCGACAGAAGCGGATGGCGAGTCTGCGGACGGCACGTCCTGCTCGCCTCGCTGCTCGTCGTCGCTTGAGAGCAGGGAGATGGTGACAGTGCCCGAGGAGGAGGCCGCCATCTGAGGACGAGGACGACGAAGAGGAAGAGGGCGCGATGAGGAAAAGAAGGCAATTTTACAACAAAACTCCCTCGCACGGAAAAGAATCTTACGAAAGGAATCTTGAGGAAAAGAATTTTCGCAAGGGTGAGCGCTTCTTAGCTCCCCGGCCCTGGATGTGAGGTTGCCGACTGCACTCCAAGTGCTCCAAGTGCGTCTCGCACGACACTGGGCACGATCCCATCCCTCCCTTGCAGTGTGCGTTTTCTTTCTTTTTACTGGGCATTTCTCTCGAATTAGCGCGGGAAAAGACAAGCCGCTTGTGACCCGCTGTGTACACTGAGTCAGAGAAAGGGGTGGTTGCATGTTTTTGGGAGTTTTACTGCGTGGGAAACAACACGCAGAAGATGCTAGATGGCTCCTCCGGGGGGTTGTGTTTTTGCAATCACGAGGAAAGCCCCGCTGCTCTCAAAAAGAAAATCCCAACCTAGAGCCATCGATCTCACCACCGTCCGCGGAAGTAGACGCC
This sequence comes from Emiliania huxleyi CCMP1516, assembly GCF_000372725.1. Taxonomy (NCBI): domain Eukaryota; phylum Haptophyta; order Isochrysidales; family Noelaerhabdaceae; genus Emiliania; species Emiliania huxleyi. The sequence goes on from NW_005200507.1 coordinate 1,018,446, forward strand.
ACCACATTCTCGGCCGGGTCGTACCGTCGTACCGTCGAGTGTGGTCGCTCCACCGAGCTGAGGGAGTCGCCGTCGAATCCCCCCGAAGTGTAGAGCTTGCCGTCGAGCACCGCCATGCCGTGATCGGGCCGAGCAGTCGCCACTAGCACGCGCACTCTCACCCTCCTCACACCTCGTCCTTGGGCGCATTGCCCTGTGGCGGCGCGTCGCCGTCGGGGGTATAGCTGTGGTTGAACGCTTGCGCCGTCTCGACCGAGCAGCCCCGGAGGAGGGAAGCGCAAGCGGTCGCGTCGCGGCCGTCGAGCGCGGCACGCTGCAGCGCGTCTGCAGCCGCGTCGACGAGCGCGGAGCAGCGAGCGCCCACCCGCGCCTCGCAGGTCGACTTGTCAAAGCCGCCGCCGCCGCCGCCGCCTCGCCGCAGCGCCGCGTCGGACCAGCGCTGCGGCTCGCCGGTGGGCTCGGGCTTGCAGGCGGCGTTCTTGAGGCCGACGCCGTTGCACATGCCGTCGACCATGTCCTCCAGCGCCGCGGCCAGGTTCTGCGCGTACTCGAGCTTGAGCCAGCGCCGGGTCTGCGCCTTTTGCACGCCGTCTATCTGCGCCTGCCTCCGCTCCGCCGCGTCTTTGGAGAGCGCCAGCTCCGCGCGCGTCGAGGAGAGGGTCATCTCCATCCGCTCGAAGACGAGGCCGCACAGCTCGCACTCCTGCGCCCGCGCCACCGCGGCCGGAGGCCTCGTCTCGCTCGCCTTTGCCTTGCGGCGCGGCGGCGGCTTCTCCTTGCCCTTGCCCTTGCCCTTGCCGCCCTTGGCCTCGGCCACCTCCGTGGAGCCTGCCGAGCCAGACTCCTTGGCCTCGCGCCGCTCTCGCACGAGCGAGAGCTGCAGCGCGCCGCGCAGCGCGCCGCCCTCGTGCGTGTTTAGCGTCGACGAGAGCCACTGCAGCAGCCGCGTGCGCACCTCCTCGTCGCTCCGCCCTCCGAGCCCGTCCTCGCCCGGCTCGGGCAGCGCGACCGGCGGCGCGGCGGTGCCCGCCTGACGCCTCCACAGCACCAGGCGCGAGCCCGCGCCCGAGGGAGGCGGCGGCGTGTCGACGGGCGGGTCGTTCGCCGCCACGTCGAGCTGCCCGTACCGCAGCAGCGGCCTGGCGGCCGCCGACCCGTTGGCTGCCGCGGCGAGCCGGTAGAAGAGAGCGGCGACCGGGTCGGCCGCGCCATCGGCCGGCGCGCTGCGAGGCCCCTCGTGCAGCATCACCAGCGCGTGCCCGCTCGCGCCCGCCGCGTGCACCCACCGGTTGATAGTCGATCCGACCAGCCTCGCCACGAGTCCGTCGGCGGTGGCGTTCTCTCCGGCGGCCGGCGGCGCTTCGCTGCGCAGAGACGAGGTGAAGGCGCGGGCGGACGCCTCCATCGTCTCGCTGTCGCACCCGGGGACCGCCTTGGCGCAGAAGCCGGCGTCCGCGTCGAGGATGGCGCGAGGCAGCTCGTCAACTTGACGATCGATCAGCTCGGCGCACGCGAGCGAGAGAGCCCTTGTCGCAACCAGCTCGTCGCGCTTGCACACCATGTCCATCTCCTCCTCGATCGCAGCCCGCAGCGCGACGTGGTACTCGTTTTTCAGCCACCTCTTTGTCTGCGCCTTTTGTATCTTGGTCGCCGCCTCCTCGTGCACGCGCCGGCTCACCTCGAGCGACTCCTTGGTCCGATTCAAGAGATCGCCCAGCAAGCTGGTGACGCGGGCGCACGCCGCGCACTGAGCGTGCGCGCTCGGCTTGACTGTGGCAGCGACAGCGACGAGCAGCCCAGCCGGCCCCATCGGTCGCTGGCTGACTGACGTGGTTGGCGAGGAGAAAAATTCATTTGCTCCGCTGCGGGGTGCGCCGTGCGCGCTGTGCCTCTGTGTTCGTGCGTCGCCCATCTCTCTGCTCTATTTATTTATACGCTGGGCACGGGACTGGCGCGCACAGGCACTAACACAGGTAGGTACACGGGAACGAGAGAAACCTGTCACAGCATGTGTCCCTCCCATCCGCATCCCTTCCTTGGCTTGCTTGTCTGTTCTCTTTCTTTCTTTAAGCGATCTCACTCTCACGACAGCGTCGGTGGGAATTACATGAAGGGTAAATAAATCCGTGCGGCGGAACTAACTAGGCGGCACCCTCCATCCACGCGGTACACACACACACAAGAGACTCACTCTATCCCCCCACTGACTGTGGTCGAAATATCTTCTCTCTCTCTCTCTCTGGTCGAGCGTACGAGTAGTAAGTAAGTAAGAAGCCGCGGTGTGCCGCTTGCTTGCTTATTCTTGACCAATTGGTCTCTCTCTCTCCCAATTGGTTACGCTCAATCAATGCCCTTCTTTTGCTTGTTCATGTTGGTTGGCGGCGTCGTCCGCCGCTGCAGCCACACGAGCACCAGCCGCGTTATGGCTTTCTTGACCCACCTCGCGTTGTAGTACTGCGCCCCCATCCACTTTCCAGCCTGCATTCTTCTTGACCCACCCCACCCGTGACCCGTCTCCGTCCGCGTGGTCTTTCTCTTTGACCCACCCATCCTTTCCCAGTCGAGTGATCGAGCGGTCCGTCCACCTGACGGCCACGCTCCTTGCACCCCCACGACCCCCGTCAACGCCTCTTGTCTAGCGTGTTTCCAAACCCGTAGATGTGGCCCACCGACGCCACGTTGCAACCATTGTCCCACGAGCCCCTCCCCGCCGTCGTCGACTTGATGAGCGGGTTCCACTTCCAGCACTTGACCTCGTAATGCACGTCCCAAAACACACGTCCCACATCGTGGCGAAATCGCGAGACGCCGAGCAGATGTCGCTCGGTCACGGACGGACGTGAGTGGTGAGAGAGATTTTAGCAATACCAAACAACTCTAACACTCACACATGCGGACAACAACATGCGGACGTGTCGTTGAGGTGTTGCGTCACTTCTTCCTCGTCCCCGAGGATGATGCTGCCGACCGAGCGCGCCCCGGATGGCATTCTGGGCGGCCTGCAGCACCCCGCTGTGCTTGGAGGTGCGGTCGCCATTGTTGAAGAAGAAGAAGAAGAACCGGGCCGAAAACAAAAAAGAGAAAATCTCACGGCGGCCCTTCTCTTCTCCCGGACTCGAGCAGGTAAATCAAGGCGCGGCAAGGCGCGGCCGCCTTTGCGCAGCAGCCTTGGCGCTCATGTCGTCCGCCTCGGTGACTCCCGCAGCCTTCCTCCGCGTGGGCGACGCCATCTTCCTCGTATCCGTCGACTCCTCCGAGGGCGAGGGCGGCTTCGTGTCGGCGCGTCGTGGCCAGCTCGGGGTCTGCAGCTCGCCGACGCCGCCCGCCTCCTTTTCGCATGAGTCCGTCTTCGTCGTCAAGCCGCAGCAGAACTATGTCGCGGCGAGGAAGCTCAAGGCCATGCTCGAGCAAGAGAACAAGACCGCCGAGCAGATGGCGGCAGACCCGGCGCTGATGGCCGCGCAGGCTGCGGTGGAGAGGGAGGAGGAGATGAACCGAGCCTCCTTCTCGCGCATCGCCGGCCGCGAGGTGCGGTACGGCCAGGTGGTGCAGCTGCACCACGCCGTGACGGACGTCCCCGTTGCCGTCGGGCGGCAGGCCGCCCTCCTCAACCGCGAGGGCCGCCGCGTGGTGGAGAGCGAGGCCGCGGGCGATGCGGCGTGGTTCCGTGTGATGCCTCGGCTGAGGATCCAGTCCGAGGGCGAGCGGGTGCGGCTCGGCGACCCGATCGTGCTTGAGCACGTGCAGACCTCGCTGCGGCTCCGCGTCGAGCGCGCCGGTCGCATGCCCGACGGGAGGCGCGAGGTGTCGGCCACGCTCGAGAAGGCGGCGCTGCGCGTGTCGCTTTACCGGCCGCACGGCGGCGCGGGCGAGGATGCGGACGCGCCGCGGCCGCTCTTTGGCGGGGAGGCGGTGCGGCTCGTGTACGAGGAGGAGGATGGCTTCCTCGCCGCCATCGCCTCCGACCTGATCCTCAAGGACCTCGGCGGCAGGCTGGTGCCCGTCGTGCAGGCGGCGGTCGCAGCCTCCGAGCAGAGGGACACGACTGTCGCCGG
>NW_005200506.1:0-25116 GCF_000372725.1 Emiliania huxleyi CCMP1516
ATCGCGCGCGACATCCACGCGCGACTGCAGAACACCTCTGCCGCAGCAGCCGCGGGCGCTTCCGTCCGGTTGGGGGAGGGCAGCGCCAAACCCGGCGGCGCTAAGGCGGGCTGCTGTTGACAGCGACGCCTCGCCCGTTACTGGCTGGCGGCCGTGGCGGCTCGCCCATTGCCCGTTGAGGCAGGGGGCGAGGCTCTCGAGGAAGCCTCCGTTCACCCACTTTTGAGTGTACACAGTCTCTGCGCAGGCGGACCGACCCTGGGTCAGCGTGCAGGTCTCGGTCAGATGACAGACCATCCGATAATGGCTCAATTGTAGACATCGCCGTAACCCCCATATGTGTGAAGTACGCAGATTCCACAATTATTCGGGGCGATCTCAGGTGTAGACAACACACAGCATCAACGACATCAGCCTAGGCCCCATGGCATGGGCCCGGGCGGTGTGCGCAACTCGGGGTGATTTTTTAAATAGAGCAGTCATCTCCAGGAGAGACGGGGGGCCTCGAAATGGTTGGGTAGTAGGGCTAGAGGGTCGCTCTACACTTAGCCTCTGCAGCGAGCGAGCGCTCAACTTAGCCCCCGCACGGAGCCGGGCTCGGACTTAGACGCTGTATGGTCGGGGGCCATGAACTTAGACGGCACAAGGCCAACTCCGGGTAAAACCCGGGTATACCTGCAAAAGTCCAGGTTTACCCGAAAAATACCTGGACGCGTCCCGACCAACGTATGCCGCGCACGACGCCATATCGCCTTGTCCCAGGGCCAGTGCGCTACTTGCGGCGCGCAACTCCTGCTCAAGACGCGCACCGTACCATGTGCTGCCGCTATGCGTGTCTTAAGGCGGCTGCGGCGAAGCGGCGGGCGCGGCATGCCGATGGCAGTGCGGACGATGCGGTTGCGATGTGTTCTGCTTCAAGATCGTGGCGGTGCTTGGCATGCACTTCTGCGATCCCAATCAGCTCATCGCAACGAAGCAGCGCAACAAGCTGGCTGCTGCCAACAAGGCCCTATGCTAGATCTACCTCACGCGCGGATCGTTCAAAGAGGACCAGCATACACAGGCTTCCTTGACATGCGTTTGTTTGAGCTTGAGGCTATTTGTGAGAACTGTTTGGCTTGAAGATTGCGCTCAAGAAGAGCAACGAGAATCGGAAGAGGAGGATGCTGAGGCGGCGATTGCTGAGCATGAGAAGGATCGATCCGGATTAGAAGGCGCCCGCCGCAGGCGAAGAAAATTTGGGGGCTAGCGCCGTATCGTTGATCACGGTGGGAGCCTCTTGGCCCCAGGCTGTGCCACGGCCGACTTAGCCGATGTAAGAGGCTCTCGCTGATCTTAGACCGCGTAAGCACCCCAGCGTGACTAGTCACACTTAGACCCGCTCAGCCTCGAGGCTCAGAACTTAGACTACTACCCAACCAGTGGCCTCGAGAGTGGGGGGCACCGCGCGAACACAGAGGCACAGTGCGCACCCCATAAATAATAAATAAATAAACAAAGGAGCGAGCCGATCGTCGCTCGGCCGCAGCTCGGAGCTGACCTCGAAGGCGTGCGGAGCCGCGACTGTTGGTGTCGGGGGGCACTTGGAGCACTTGGAGTGCAGTTATCAACCTCACATCCAGGGCCAGGCGGGGGCGGCCGTCATGTGGCGAGGAGGGAGGACGACAAGTGCGCGTCGTACGGGTCGCTCTTCATCGGCCAGTCGAGCGGACGGTGGCGTCGGTCAAAGTGAGGGCCGGTGAGGCCGCGAGATTCGTTGCGAGATACGGTTCGCGCCCAAACAAGTTTGGACGCTCTGGGGACGCGCCGCAAAATCAACTCCATGGAAAGAGGGCTACTGGGGCGGCCAATTCACACCTCGCGGGACTACTTATGTTTTCGTAAACGTAGTTGTGGCCCCCCGCTACGTCGCACGAGTGCAACCGGGTAGCGGGGGGCTATAAAAACGGACACCTCTCTACTGTGAGATGGGTAAAAAGGAACAGGTCCCCGCCCTTGCGATCTTTGTGCGCACCCCGTCCCGCTCACAGGGCGTTGAATTTTCTTACGTTGCGTGAATTGCCGAAAATTCTTTTTTGTGTTTGGTGCCCAGAGCGTGATCAAATGATTGCTTCTCTCGTTCAGCCCGCGCTCGTCTTCGGAGCGGCGGCGTCACGTCGGCCTCGGAGCGGCGGCGGCGTCGGAACGGCGGCGCGGCCTGAAGCCACGTTGGCAGACCAGATGCTGCACCTCATCGGAAAGTGGAGCCTCGACGACGACGTCGTCCAAGCCATTCATCACGGACGACGTGCGAGACGCGTGCCTCGTGCCGATCCAGCTGGAATGGCTCAACGACAAGATTTGCTTGATGGAGGAATGCCCCGTGGAACTCCCGGAGGCGATGGCCGCTGCGTGGGAGCGCGTCAAGTTCCAAGGAGAGGGCTGTGTCACCGTCAATGGACTCGCAGCTGAAATCCGGAGCCATTCGTCGTGAGCTTCACTTATACCACAGGTACATGTAGAAAGATGGCTGTTCCTGGTTGTGTGGTGGCGCGCTCGCGGATGCGTGACTGTGTCCTCGTTTGATGTCGCTGCCCTGTGTACAGCGGGCAGTTGACTCAGTTTGCTGGTGGGGCCCACGGGCCCTCCCTACGGCTTTACAGGCTACAGCTAGAGCTACACACGCACTAATGACTAAAGTTTAAAGCACGGTGTCTTCCTCCACAGAGGGCTCAAATATACCGGTCTCAAATATCAACAGTACGTGCATCGTGCCAAAATACCACACAAAGTCAAAGATCGCACATGCGGCATGGGCGCGGGGACTTGACACTTGTTCCTGTTAAAGCCTTACCCCCATCTCGCATCTTCTAGTAGGGGTGTCCGTTTTATGTATTTATTCGTACCACACAAAAGTTCAAAAGATTGAGCGTACGCCGAGTTCATCAAAAAAAGAAAGCATGACTCTCGTATCGCAATACTGTGATGTGTCATGTGTAGACCGACCGAAGAACTACGGCTTTAACTGGGCAAGAACCGTAACCGATGGAGCACAAGTCGAGTCGAGTGCGTCATCATCATCCCAGAGTACAGAGGCCAGAGGCATGGAGTCCCTCCGGCGTCCTCTACCCTGCGGTCGCTAGAGCCGACTGCTGAATCACCGGCACCAGCCCGCCGTCACAGATCTTTCCGCATCACGCCGGCAGCCCTTCCCTCACCGGTAGGATACGCGTGGGACCAGTAGAGAGGGTAGAACTCTTGCAAGCGCGCCTCGAGACAAGTGTCGACAAACAGCTCATTCGGCAGGGGGGCTCGTCGACGGGTCAACCAGGAGGCGCTTCGTCTCGAGAGACATGGGCGCGATGCCCCAGATCTCTGGGAGCACGCCGCGGGCGGCCTTCTTGTCGATCGCATCGAAGAAGAGGTCGAGGTGTACGTGCCTCGCCTGTTCTGCGAGAGAGGGAAACTTGACAGCCTTGGCAGCCAGGACGGACACCGCAAAGTCGGCGCCAAGGGTGATCCGGATCGACTCCGCCGAGGCATTGCCAATCTTCTTGACCGTGTCCCGCTGTGCGGCCACGCTGAGCCCGTCCACGGTGGCATTTCCGAGGCTCCCCATCGTGCGGCCCGCGATGGACACGTTCAGCAGGTGGAGCGAGCTATCGATGGGCATCGCGGGGGCCAAGGGCGCCGCCCGGTTCAGATTGACGCTGACTGCCGTCTTGCTCGCGCGGACGACACGCATAGAGTGGATCCAGTCGCCCACCTTTTGGTCGGCGCCAGGCGTTGGACCGGCGGTCGCGAGAATTTCGACGTCGCCTTGCGCAAAGAGCTTGACCTCTTGGCCCGCCGGAAGCCAGTAGCGCGTCTCTACGCCCTCGAATCGTGTCAGGGGGTCGCCGCCCCCGAAGGGGTTGGGCGGGGGCACCAGCATGCAGGGGCCGTTTGCCTCTGGTGGGCAGCCGGTCTGGCAGCCGCACAAATCGATCGGTGCCTCACCGCACTCACAGCCAGCAATGAAAGAGCAGCTGCAAACCTCAAGGCTCACTGGGCAATCCATCTCACAGGCTGGCATCGCGGGGCAGAGCTTCGCGCAGCCAGTAGCTTCCTCGTAGAACTTTAACTCGCCGTTGCACATATAGGGCGCCCAGGTGTCACAGGACGCCCCAAGGATGATCTGAGCCATGGTCGCCGGGACGAGGGCAACACTCATGCTGCTGGTGTGCGTCCCGACCGCGCCGGATTGGATTGACTCGAAATATGTTGCGCGAATTCGCCGTGCATTTGCAATTATTGCACGCCGCGCCGCCGTCGGGCGAACTTATCGGCAGCAACTTATTGGCGCGGTTTTCGCGATGTCTCTCTTAGCTCTGGGTCGCAATGGGCGATCCCAGGCGGGAGCAGAGGCCAGTGGCCACGATTCTCTGATCCCACCCTCCTCCCATATCCCCTTCTTAGTTTCACGGAGAGGGTAGAGTGCGAATTCCGCAATGTGTGCCATGTATTGCGTCCTCGCGATTGTAACATGCGGATATAACCAAACGACCCTGTTCACAACCGCAAGTTACCAGGACTGCAAAATCTTTTACGTCGCGCATAATCGGCCGCAAGTGTGAAGCAGCGCCATACGAGGTATCTTCTTCTCGATAACAAGGTCTGTGAATAGAGGTATTCTATTTTTCTTCTCCATAACAAGGTTGTGAATCCATACTGGACACCAACGCGGCAACAAAACACAAATCTCTCTCTCTCCAACGCGGTATGCGCTTCAGCGAAAAAAAATTCCCGGTGCCGCGGGGCGGAGGGAGCAGCGCCGTCCCACAGAACGGCGGCGGCGGCGGGGCGTGCGCGTCTCGAGGAGGTCGAGAGATTCTCGAGGTTGATATCCTTTGGCCGCGTTGGGTAGCGAGGATTGGTGTGACGCGGTCCACATTATTTTGGACAAAAACACAAAATCTCTCTCTATTTTGCTTTTTGGTGTTTTCTGACAGCCGACCGTCACGATCACACACACAGAGTTGCCCCTTCTCCGACTGCCCCGGCTACCTAGCTAGTAGCCAATTCCCGGGTTGGACTGTCTGTCCGTGGGGGGGAGAGATTCGAGCCCCGGAGCGGGAGGGTTGATACTCGGGCACGACCTGCTCCTCTATCTCGCGCAAACAAAATACCTGGACCGAGTGGCACACTAATACACAGACAGGGAAGGCAACGTAAAAACTGCACTACGCGCGGGAACGCGTGTCCTCGGAGAGACAATGTGGAGGGCCACCGCGTCACAAGCACGCGACGAGACTAACCACCCGGCAAAACGCGCTTTCGCGCCCGGAGCGCAGCTACTCCGGCATGGTCGAGCCCGAGGCGCGCCTCTTCATGTCTGCCGCGAGGTTGCCATTCAGCTTTGCATGTGCCGTGCCGCTCTTGCGGGCGGTCATAGCCTTGGAGTACTTCCAATAGTCGGCGACCCCCTCGGCCCGGGTCTGCAGCGCACCCGCAGACACTGATCCTGTGGCGCGGGTGGAAGATGGTGCGGCAGAGTGTGACAAAAGAGAGGCCGTAAACCACCAGGCCTCCCATCGGGCCCCAGAGTGCGTAACTCACCCGTGCGGCCGGGATGCGACTTGGTTGTGCCCGTGGTGCAGAGCATGGCGGCCGCAGTCGAAGAGACGCCCATCAGGGTCTCGGCATCTGCGCAGGGGTGACGGGTGACTGAAGGCAGCATGTGCGGCGAGGGCAGTGCGCTTGTATGACCACCACAGCCTCGCACCCCCCCGCCAGCGGCACACAAAATATGCGGCGATGACCGTATCCTTTGAGCTTGTGTACAGCCACGCCCTCCACGCGCGGCCGAGATGGCAGATGCGCCGCACGCGCACGTCAGCTCGCGAGTCCTGTCGGCTCGTGGGGCTCGACGTTCACGATCCTCATCCAGTCGCATCGCGAACCGCGCGGCCGCGGCGAGTCGCAAACCCGCAACCGTCGTGTACTGCTACTGGCTGGCTGGTGTAGTTTCTGTGAGCTCGCTACGCCCACTGCCGCTCATCGCCAACTGGCACATCCCGCTGCAGAACTTTCCGCAGGTAGACCTATGGGGGCTTGTTCTATTGTGTGTTACCTTTCTTTCTTCTGGTGACCTCATTCCATGTACCATACCCCCAAGAGTTGGAACCCTCGCCTTGCCGTTGCCCCTTGCCCTCTGCGCACGCCGATGCCTTCCAGTTCCACCATCTCGGCCACATTTTCAGAAAAGAAATTTTCTCACCTGCCGTATGTCTACCCTTATAAGTCTCTCGTGTCGGCGCCGACGCTCTTTTAACGTAGAACGTCCCAGCTGAACACCGCCCGCCGACGATCGATCAGTCCACAATCGTCGGCCCGCACCCCGCAGCGACCCGCAGCGATGGATGCCGCCCCCCACGGCCCCTACGGCCGACGCGCCGATGCACGACCGGCCTCCGTCGGACGGCTCTCCGGCCTCTCCGGCCGCTGCCGCCCGCGCTGCTGCCGATCCGGTCCCCTTCACGCTCCGCACAAGCAACGACAACTTTGAGGTCGCCGGCTTTGGCCAGGTGCCCACCACCTGCTTGCCTCCATGTTCACGCTTCGCGCCCCTCCCCCCCCTCCGACGCCGCCGTATGACCTTAGGTGAGGGGCACGACTACCCGCCTGGAAGGCGCTCTCATCAGCAAGTCACCCAGGCACCAACTCCTGGGCGTTTACGCTTGACTACGAAACCATGCAGTGGATGCAGCTCGATCAAAACGGCGACGCCAACAGCTGGTCCCTGGGCGAGTTCCTCGCCCAGGATGAGGTGCGAGTCATGATGCTCGACCCAGCGTGCACCAAGTCGCTCACATTCCGTGAGTTCGTCAACGGGCGACTGCGATCTCGAACTCCGACAACTGGACCGGTGCACCGCGCGGAGGACGATGGCTCCCTCGACAACATCCCTTCATCGACGGACGCCTTCACCGCCGCCGGCCCTGGGCCATCCATCGCGGCCTCCGACTGGCTGCCGCAGCTCACACCCTAATCTATCTGCCTTAGGCACGGAGCCAACGGAGCCATCGCGCACGCCCGCAGCATCGCGTGCGGCTCCGAGGTCTCCCGCCGAGACCGGCTCGGCGCGGGTTTGACTGACGTGACTGACTGATGAGTGCTTGCGAGAGAGAGATTTTTAGCAATGCTTGCGATGGATGATCTCCGACACCCAAAACCAAATGCAAATGCGGAGTGGAGCCCTGCACACTTCGCGTGCAGATCCTGCGTCTCTCACGCTGCCCGAACAACAGAGGCGGGTACCGCCGCGCGCAGGTCCCACACTAGTCAAGAGACATACACGCGTGGGCGCCCCCCGCCTCCACTCTCAAGACTCAAGCAACACAGAGCCACGAATTGAGAGCGTTGGCTAGAGAGTTTGTTGTCGGCGCACGCGAAGCCGCCACACTCACGCCGGCCCAATATCACGACGCTCACCGAGCAACAACAATGGACCGATTCTTCCGTCGCAACGTCGCCGCCGCGGCCACCGCCTCGGAGGACGCTCCCGCACCGCCGCCGCCGCCGCCGCCGCCCAAGGTCCACTACGGCGTGCCCGCCCTCGCGTGCTGCCTCGCAGCGGATCCGGTGCAGGGCACGATTGCGATCGGGACGGAGAGCGGCCACATCAAGCTGTTCGGCCGGCGCGGCTCCGAGCTTCTGCTCCCCGCCATCTCGCCTGCCCCCGTGCGGCATCTCGCCTTCATCACCAACCGCGGCCTCCTCCTCGCGGTGCACGAGCGGGCCGTCCTCCGGCTCTGGTCGCTGCGAGGGGCGCGCCCGACGCTCGCCGCCACACCGGTGCTCCCGGCGGTAGATTCGCTCGAGGTGAGCGTCGCCACCCTCGTGCCTCGATCCTCCATCGTGCTGCTCGGAACGTCGGACGGGCGCGTCTTTGCTTGCGATGGAGCCGGCGGGAGGACGTCGGGGCCGCACGCAGGGCTGCGCGGCGAGGCGGTGCGCCGGTCTCCCGTGCAAGCCTCTCGCCCCTTCTGCCCCGACGGGGGCCTTGCCGCCCCGACGGCGCCTTGCCGCCCTCACCCTAGGTCACCTGCCGACCAGCCTCACCTCCCCGCCTAGCCTCCCCCTCCCGCCTCGCCTCCCCACCGCTCTCTCGCCCCACGCCTCGCAGGGCGCGCAGGGAGGAGGACTCTGCGCCCTAGAGTCGCACCCGTCGACGCCCTCCCGACTCCTCATCGGCGAGCGCTGCGGCTCCCTCCGCGTCCTCGACCTCGCGCGCGGCGCACCGCCGCATGTCGCTTGCGTCTTTGGCGCTCCTCCCGCAGATGAAGGGTGTCTGCCTCTCTCGCTCTCTCGCTCTCTCCGCCCTCGCATCTCCACCACTCTCCTCCCCGCCCTCGCCTCCCCGGCCTTTGCCTCCCCGCCTTTGCCTCCCCGCCACCGCCCTCCTCGTGCTAGCCTCCAGGCCCGTCTCGCCCACCCGCCCCGCCTCCTCCCCCGCAGGGCTGCCCCTCCCACCCGCCCCGCCTCCTCCCCCCGCAGGGCTGCCTCGCCCACCCGCCCCGCCAAACAGTCTCTCTCCCGCCCCGCCTCCTCCCCCCGCAGGGCTGCCCCTCCCGGCCTCGCCTGCGCCGCCTGGTCGATCGGCGAGGGCGCGTCGGGCAGGCTGGCGGTGGCGGGGTATGACGACGGCCGGATTCAGATCTACTCGATGCTCAACCCGCACTCCCCCACCGCCCGGATGCGAGTCAACCCGTACGCACCTCCGCACCACGAGTGCAGACCGCTCCGGCTGATTCGTTGGGCCGCGGCGCCGACCGGCGGAGGAGGAGGCGCGGGCGGCGGCGGCGGCGGCGGCGGCGGCGGCGGCGGCGGCGGCGTGGGCGGCGGCGGTGGAGGCGGCGGCGGCGGTGGCGGCGCGGAGGCGAGGCCAGGGGAGGGGGGGAGGGAGAGTCCACCGCCTTGCGGCGCCGCAATGTACGTGGTGGGCGGCACGATCCGCGAGATGGAGCCGGATGGGCTGGTGCAGCTGCGCGGCGGCGGGCTGCGGGAGCGCGCGATGGTGGCGCCTTTCCGGGGCGGCGTCCTGTCGCTCGCTCTCGCGCGGTGGGGCGGCGGCGGCGGCGGCGAGGGGGCGCAGCTCCTCGCAAACGGCGAGGCCGCCGCCGCCGACACGCTACTGCTCCTCTCGTCGACGGGCGAGCCCCACCTCGCGCTACCGCCTGGCCTGGGACACGTCCAGGACACGTCCAGGACACCCCCCGGACACGCCCCCCCCCTCCCAAAGGCGAGCTGTACCGCTACTCGCTGCGCCGGCTCGGCTCGGCGCCGCTGCGCTACCCTGACGCGTCCGAGGCGGGGCCTGAGGTAGCTGTCGCCTCTTCACAGCTGTCGGTGTGAAGAGATGCTCTTCACGTCTACAGGTGGATCCAAGCGAGCCGTCGCCGCGCGTGCTCGTCTCGCTCTGCGTCCCGACGCCGAGGAGAGTCCAGGCGGACCCCCCCCCACCCCACTCCCTCCCTCGCCCCTATCCCCTACCCCTCTCCCGCTCTCTCGCGAACCGCCGAGCCAACCCGCAAGCCCCGACGCAGGCCCAACTCCTCGTCGCCTCCTCCATCGTCGCCGCGCCGCGCCCGTCGCCCGAGCCGGCGGCGGCAGCGCCGGCAGCAGCGGCAGCGCCGGCCGCAGCCGGCTCCGAGGCGGCGGCGGCGGCGGCGGCGGCGCGTGTCCAGGCTCGCGCAGCGGCGAGGGCGGCGGCGGCGGCGGCAGCGGTTGGCGAGGAAGGCACCGCTGGCGAGGCGCCTCCGCCACGCACCAGCCCGCCGCTTCCAGGGGAGCGGGCGGTCGGCGGCTCGAGCGGCGAGCTTGGCGCGGTGGAAGTGGCGGCAGGGGCAGAGGGGGCGGCGGAAGCGGCGGCAGAATCATCGGCGGTGGAGCCAGCGGTGGTAGAGGCGGCGGCAGCGGAGCCAGCGGCTGCGGCGGAGGCGGGTGCAGAACCGGCTGAGCCCTCCTCGGTGGCGGCGGAGATTGCGGCGGCGGCCGCAGAGGCCGTCGCGGCGGCGGCCGCAGCGATGCCGCCCCCTCCGGCGCCGACGCCGTTCTTCGACCCAAGATTGCGGCTCAAGCCGTCCGCGCCGCCGCTCGTGGCCCAGACGGCAGCGGTGAGCGCGGCTGCGTCGGCGATCTTCGGTGCCGTTCCCCCCCCCTCTAGGATGTTTGACACAGACACCCCGCACACACAACCCCTCCGCCGCCTGCCCCCCCCCCCCCCACCCCGCCCCCAGGGGAGAGCTCGGGCCGGTCGGTGCACGAGCGGCTCTCGCGCGGGCTCGGCTGGATCTCGCGCGAGCTCGGAGGCGAGGCGTCCCCCTCTGCGCCGCGCGAGCTCCACGCCCTCCTCTTCCCGCCCGAGGAGAAGGCGGAGCGGCAGGCGGCGGAGCGGAGGGAGGGGGGCCGGCCCGGCGGAGGGCAGGGGCCGCAGGAGCGCTCGCCCGGGCGGGGCGGGGACGCGGCCGAGCGGCGGCGGAGGGAGCTGCTCGGCGAGGGGAGGGGCGCCGCCGCGGCGGAGGGGGCGGCGGCCACGCGGGAGGCGCGGCGAGCTGACCGGCTGGCGCAGCTCCGCTCCAAGCAGGCGGGGGCCGCGGCGTCGGCGATGAACGAGAGCCTCTCGGCAGCGCAGGAGCGCGGCGAGAAGCTCGCCCAGGTTGGGGACAAGGCGGAAAACCTCGCGCACGAGGCGGACGAGTTTGCATCGCTGGCAAAGCAGCTGCGCAGGCAGCAGGAGGGCGGCTTCTTCGGAGGGCTGTTTGGGTGACGCGCTCTTAGTCTGAGCATCGAGGAGGGGTGGCTTCGCTTGAGCGCTGAATTTTCTTTGTACTGAGGTGTTTGAGCTGACGTGTGAGGTGTGTGAGTCTGAGTGTGTCTCCCGATGTACGTGAGTACGATCGCGCAAAAAGAGACCTCCACGACGAACACGGGCCGCTTCACATTCTACATTTTCACGCATGCTCCACGCGGGTCACGCTCACACGGCTTGGGAGATACGCCGTAACCATACGCGCGAACCCCCGAGATTCTCAGCCCTCTCTTCATCGGGCTTTACCCTCATCCTGCGCCAATGAGCAGTTGCCGATGTCCTTGGCGGCACAGTGTATTGTTGCGGATCGGGTCACCTCGTACTTTCGCTGCAAGTCGAGGTATCGGTCGTGGGAAAACGAGACCCCGCTGCCGGCCGGCCGCCAGTCCGCTGGCTGCAGTTCGCGCCAGCCGTCAGGCCTGCGCGCCACTTGGATGCCGGTCTCGGCGGTGGGCTTGACGAATAGGGGCATCGAGATCCTATCGCCGCCCGCAAACGTCACGACCCGGTGGAGCAGAGGCCGCACAGCCCCGCCCGTCAGCCAAGCGAGCAGCCCGCCGCCGAATACGACGACCTCGCCGGCGCGCGAGCGAGGCTCGAGGTCCGTCCACCTCCACCCATCGCCGCCGAGCGTCACCGCCTGAAGCCCGCGCACGGCCGAGAGCGGTGCGGCGGTGATCAGGCCCAAGTCGGCGTGCGGCCGAATCTGGACAATGTCATCGCCGGGAGGCTCGCCGTGGCCGCGGCTGAAGTCCGCCGCCATGCGGTACAGGTTGATCTTGACATGCATCCCCTTGCACTCGGTGGCCTCCTCCTCGCCACCGCCCTGCCCGCCCGCGTCCGCCCGCGCGTGGTCGTCGCCGTCCGCTTGGTTGGCGAAGTCGCCGGCGGAGCAGGTGAGCGAGTACTTGAACGCGTCGAGAAGCAAGCCTTCCGGCAGGCGCAGAGCCTGCTCGAGCAGCGCGAGCACGCGCTGAGTGAGCAGCCGCAGAACGCCCAGCGCCGCATCGAGCAGCGGCAGCAGCGCGGCGGCAGGGCTCCCCTCCGGTGCTGTTCCGCTGGCGCCTGCTCTGCCGGCGCCTGCTCCGCTGTGCTCGGCCACCTCGTAGCGCCGGACCGCCTCGGTGCACGCGTCGGTGCGGTTCGGCTGCGAGCACCAGCCGTTCCGCCGCTCGTGTACAAAGCGCGCGTGCTTCCACTCACGCGCTGCCGGCGGAAGTGCAAAGAAGTGCGCCGCGGCCGCGGCCGCCGCCTCGATTGCTGCAGTCTGGTTGGGCGAGAGCTGGACGAGGATGTGGTTGGAGCGCTGTATCGCCGCCAGCACTCGCTGCGCGATGCGCTCCTTGCCCGCGGCACCGCCGGAGGGTCTCGTTTGGGCATCCTGGAGCGAGAAGCCGTCATCGGCCCCATCGTCGGCGCCGAGCTCCGCACCCTCGAACCGCTCCGTGACGGCGGACGAGGCGAACTCGCCGTGCCGCCACGTGCGCAGCTCGAGAGAGCACGCAGCGGCCGTCGCGGCGGCGTCGAGGGCGGCCGGGACCCGAAACTTCTTCCGCTGCTTGAGCAAGTTCTTCGCAAACTTGCTCGCCCGGAGCGCGACGATGGGGAGCGGCAGGACGTTGTGCGAGAAGAGCGGCTGCACAGCGCCGAACGCCAGGCCGCCCTCCTCCTCGCACCTCCGCCTCGCCGCGCTCTCCGAGGCGCCGTCAGCGGCCTCCTCTGCTGTCGAAAAGCCGTAGGCGTAGTAGAAAGCCGTGGCGGTGCGGTTGCGGGCGAGGGCTTGTCGACAGCGCCTCGCCGCCCGGATGCTCTCCGTCGTAGACAGGCGGAGGCCAAACGCCGCCCCGAGCTCGGACGCCCACCCGTCCGCCACCTGCCCCGCCGGAGCCTCGGGGTCTGCCGGCACGTCCACGCAGGCGATTCGCGGCGCCGGCCTCTGCACAAAGTCGCCGCCGCCGCCGCCGCCGCCGCCGCCGCCGCCGCCGCCGCCGCCGCCGCCGCCGTGGATGTCGCCGTGGTAGCGGAAGCAGAGCTTCTCGGGAGACTCGAGCGCGGCAAGGAGCTGCTCGAGCTCCTACGGCGAGGGCGCCCCGCCGCCAGTGAGGGGGTACGAGAGGCCGAGGAGCTCGAGCTGGTCCGGCTCCAGCCGCCTCGACGCCGTCTTGTTGCTTTTCTTCGCCCCCCCCTCCCTCGCCGCCGCCCCCTCCGCCCCCCCCGCACTCGCCGCCGTCTCTGGAAGGGGCGAGCTGTGAGCTGTGAGCGCGTCCCGTTCGCCAGCCACCTCCTCCGCCCCTGCACGCCCCTCCCGATTTGCCCTCGCTTCCACTCCAACCCCCTCGTTACCCTCCCCCTCCCTCTTCGCCCCCTCCGTCCGCCCCGCCGCCTTCGCCGCCGGCGCTGGGGCAGACGGCAGCGGCAGCGGCAGCCACGGCGCAAAGAAGTCGCGCATCTGCTCCACCTCGGCCGAGGACCAGTCGGGGTGGCTCTGGTGGCTCTTCCTCTCGTCCGCCTCGCTCTCCACCATCGGCAGCACATCCGCCGCGTCGACGACGAAGAAGGAGGGCGGGCACGGCTTGTCGCCCTCCTCGCGCGGCCCGCTCGGCTGCCCCTCGAGCTCCTGCACGCCGCGGGGCTGGCTTCGGCGGTGGAGAGCGGCGGCGCGGGGAGGGCTGGCGGCGGCGAGGGTGGCGGAGGCGAGGGGTGGTGGCGGCGAGGGCATGGCGGCGGGCGCGAGGGCTGACAGCGGCGAGGGCTGGCGGGGGCGAGGGTGTCGGTGGCGGAGGTGAGGGTGGGTGGTGGAGTTGTGAGGATAGAGGGTGAAGAGGCTTGGCTGGCGTAGGCGAGAAGGCTAGGGGTCGGGAGGGGGAAGCGGGGGAGGGGGACTTTTGCGGTGTGCCGGCGCCTTCCCAAAGTGGTGGCGGAGGAGCTCCGCCTTGAACTTGCACAGCCGGTGCGCGCCGTCGAGCATGCGGTAGGGCAGGCCGCACGGGTTCCCTGCCGCCTAGAGACAGCAGGGGCGTGCAGCGGTGTGTCTTTGCACTAGATAGCAGACGCGTGTTGCGCGTGTCATCGCGTGCAGCGGTGTGTCTTTGCACTAGATAGCAGACGCGTGTTGCGGCGTGTCATCTTGCTCACCTCCTCGACCCACTCGCCTGTCTCGGCCTCCGACCGAGCCCCCAACCCGCTGTGCCACGTGTACCCGGTGCGGGCGAGGATGCCAGGCACGCCGACGCAGGCGTGCGCCATCCGGCTCTCGTCTTCGAGGCGATGGCACACCTTTGCAAACCGCCTGGCCATCGCCGAGGCGTCATGCGACGCGTCCCTGGCATGCGCAGGCCCGCCGGGCAGCAGGAGCGACCCGCCGACCTCCCCCTTACCACTGACCTCGGGAAGGCCGAACGGACCCGCGGCGTCGGACGGCCGAGTCATCCCTTTATGGCAAATGAGGTGAGCCGGCACCCTCACCGGCTGGATCCTGCGCTGAGCGATGTGGCGGAGCAGCGAGCCGATGTGAATGTGGTGCCCGTCACCGAGGCCGGCGAGGCTCCAGTTCCCGTCGGTGTGGAGCGTGTGCCTTGAGTTGAGGACTTGGCGGAATGGCGTCGACGTTGGGCAGCGAGGCAGCTGCAACGCGGCGTTGCATCGGGCCGCCTCTCTTCGCGGGTTTGGCGACGCCGGCGGCAGACGGCCAGGCAGCAGGAGAACATTCGCGAGCGTGAGTGTTAAGCACACAGCAAAGATAGACAGCAGCGAGACGGCGCCGCGTCGACGGCGTCGGGTGCTTTTCATTCTTAGAGTCAACTGAGCAGCGAAGGCGGAGCGACATCGAGCAAACGCCGACAGAGAAGAATTCGCGGCCACTAGCTGGCACGAACTAGCACCACAAAAGAGAAGAACGCTGGGGGCCAACCCAAGAGAGGGATCCCTGTGTGGTGGCGGCGTGCCGTCCTCCCATCCCTCCCTTGGGTTGTGTGTTTTCTTTCTTTTTCAGGGATGGGAGGGCATGTCGCCACCACAGAGGGATTTTAAGGAGAGGGGTGTGGTGCTAGCCGTCGCCCACCCTTGGGCGTCTGCCTCTTCCTATCTCTCTTCGCAGTTTCTCGCCAATTCTCGCAGCGACCTTCATGCCGCCTCGCGGTCTTCTCACTCTCGTCGTTCTCTCTCCTGCGTTTCATCCTCTGACTCATCGCTCTCCTCGGCCTCGTTCGTTCTGCGACGCCGCCGCCTGCCGATCCCTTGCTCTCGCGGCCTCTTCTCGGCGCGACTCCGCCCTCCTCGCGGCGTATTTTGGCCCCTCGAGTTTATCAAGCTCTCCTCGCGCAAGGACCACATTTCTGACTCCCACACTCCGCGATCATTTGCCGCCAAGTCATGTCGTTGCTCAGATCCATCCACGAGCGGCCGCACACTGCTCGGTACCCCCCCTGCACATCAAAGTCATGGCCGACCCCCCCCCCCCCCCCCAGCAGCAGCGCTCTGGCCTCTGCTGCTGGGGGGGTCAGACCCCCCCCCTAGCAGCAGGGATGACTTTAGATGTGCAGGGGGGTACCGAGCAATGTGCGGCCGCTCCACTCTCGTTTCGAACACTCGAAGAAGAAAAAACCCTCGTACCTCCACGGACCACGGTCGGTGTTGGCGCTGGGGTTCCCTTCGGGTGCATCGTGAGTTCGTGACAGCTGACGACGGGATTACCACACTGGTGGTTCGTCGTCATCGGATTCGTCTTCTCCGGCGCGGCTCACTCGTGAGCTTCTTTCTTTTTTATACGCCGTGGCGCTCTCGTGTCGGAGGAAGTATCGACAGACAGACCTCGGAGCTAGCCCTCCAGAGTGGGCTCGACACTGACGCGTACAGTGGGTTGCGGGCATTAAGAAAACAGGATTGCGCGGCACGCCGCCGTTTCTAAGCCTTTCCACAGCCCTCATCCGCACCCCACGCCGTGACCCGTGTGGCCGTGTGGTTTCTTAGCTCCGGCCGGGGCACTCAATCAAGCCAGAGCGCCGGCCCGAAGGATTTTTAGGTAAGAAGAGTATTAAAGCTGCGGTCCGCGAGGGCGATGCCAGAGTCTGCCGCCGACGTCGGCTCTCTGGATGACGGGAAGACGCACACACGCCTCCATCCACTGGCTCCAGGCCCCAAATGACGTGTGAGTGTTAGATTTGTTTGGTATTGCTAAAAATCTCTCTCAGAACACCGCAGACTACTTGAAAAGTGACAAGTGCGCTGCCGCAGGCGAAGAGAAAGTTTGAAAACCCTGTGTGGTGGCGGCGTGCCGTCCTCCCATCCCTCCCTTGGGTTGTCTGTTTTCTTTCTTTCTTTCAATTCTTAGAAATTTCAAAACAAACAAAAAAAAGAAATTTTGAGCTTTAGCTGGCTTCGGACCCGTTCACACTCGTGTCTGGCCTTTTCTCGGGGCCGCGCCTGCGACGCGCCGTGTGGTTTCTTAGATTTTTGCGGAAATCGCCTGGTTGGGTTTCTGCCGCCACGTTTTCTTAAAATGCCCGCAACCCACTGTAACCATCCCACTCAGATTGGTTGTGTCTCTGTGTAGGTGCGTCTCTTCCTGCGCAACATGGGCGCCGTGCCGTCCTAAGCAGGAAGTTTCAGGCATTGTAAAGAAAAGAAAAACGTGTGCCGGGGGGGGGGGGTTCCCCGGCCAGGACGGACTCCAAGTGCTCCGATGGCCCAGGTGTGGCAGGAGGAGGCGGCGGAGGAGGAGGAGGGTGAGGAGGAGGAGGGTGAGGAGGGGGATCCCAACGGAGCGGTGACGGCGGCGGTGGCGGCGGTGGCAGCAGTGGCGGCGGCGGCTGTGGCGGCTGTGGCAGGGCAGGCGGCGCAGGCGGCGCAGGTGGACGATTGCATTGATGCCACCGAGCAGCCGGCGGCGCCTGCACACCTCCCGGAGGCATGTGAGGAGCAGGGTCCCAACGCGCTGAGCGGCGCGGCAGCGGCGGCCGAGGAGGCCGAGGCACAGGAGCGGCTCCTGCGGCCGCACGCGGGGACCCCAGAGCGTCGGCCAAGCTTCGGTTCGCGGCTGCGGCGCGCCTTTGCCGCCCTGGTCGTGCTTCCGGACCCGCAGGAGGAGGAGGAGGAGGCGCACGGGCCGGAGCTGCAGCTGACTCGCACCCACTCGGGCGCCGAGTGCGCAATCTGCCTCGCAACCCTCGGCTCATGCGTCGAGACTCCGTGCGGCAGCACCGCTCGCCTCTGGGCCCTCCGACCCTCGCCCTCTCTGATCAATGCCGTCTGGCCATCTCGCTGTCTCGACCTCTCGCCCTCTCGCACTCCCTCTCCACCTTCTTTCCCTCCCCTCCCCTCTCCCGCAGCTGCGGCCACGCCTTCCATGCCGCCTGCCTCGAGCACTACTTTGCAACCTCGCGCCAGCCCGGACAACGGCCTCGCTGCCCGTACTGTCGCTCCTCGGTGCACGCGCCCTTGCCGGTCGAGGCGCCGCACCCAACCTCGCTACAGCCGCGCCTCCGAGCCGTCTCGCAAACCTCGCCGGAACCTTCTCTCTGCAGGCGCGCGCCGTCTCCGGCTTGCCGCTGGAGCCTGTCGCTGCGCCACGCCGCGGCGGCCGGTGCCACTTTGACCGGCGGCGGCTCCACGACGCCGCCGCCCGCCCGAGCTCGGTGCAGGACACGTCCAGCACGCGTCCGGCCTAGGCAGTACCGCTTCCTCGACCTCGGCGACTTCGGGAGGGCGGGGATGCTGTACCTCCTCTCGTCAAACGAAGACCGCAAGACGGCCTCGAGCGCCGTCATGTGGGTGGTCGAGGCGCGAGATGCCGCCGAGGGGACGCGGCCGAGATGCGGTTGGGATGCGGCCGAGGGATGTGGTCGAGATGTGGCTGAGTTTGCGTGAGCGACTAGGCGCGTGTGCCGTGCACCATCCACCTCAACTACCGCTCGGCGAGGCACGTGGCCGAGGGGCGGCAGGAGGCGTGGCTGCGGGCCAAGGGCTTCGCGCCAAACGGCGAGCCTCGCCTCGGCTGCAGAGGGGGACGGGCGGGGGGATGGACGGAGGGGGGGGGGGGGGGTAACGGCGGCGCCCCACACACTCCTCTTCCTCCGGCACCTAGGCGCGCTCCGCTCGGCGGTGAGCTCCGGCGTCCCGAACGGCCCCTACTCGGGCCCTGTCTACTCCAAGGCGCCGCCCGCCAGAGTCGCAAGCTGCCTCGGTCTTGTGATCTCTTGTGTGCTGCAGCCCACCGCCAGCCCCGTGTCCCTCGCAGGTGCTGAGCGAGCCCGGCTCCGTAGAGCTGATGGGCTCCGCCACTTGGGAAGGCACCTACTTCGTCTTCATCGACTGCAGCTGAGGCCGCGAGACGACACGCCACTCGCACACTCACACAGCGCGCAGCCACACTCACATACGCACGCACGCGCGCAAGTAGCTACTCACGCGTTGCGAGCGCGCGCACGCACGCACTGGAGATGGATGAATTCTAGGAGATTCTGTATATAGCTACGGTCTCGCCGTGCCGTCGTCTCTCTCGTCGGCACGTTACGCGGTACGGCCAGTGATGATGTCGAGACTGTTCGTGGGGGTTGTGTGCGCGAGTGTGTGTGTGGTTGTGCGCTTGTATCTGTCACTGTCTGTCTGACGCTTTGAGTGACTTGCCTGCTCGCCCCGCGGTGCTGATCCAGATGTGTGCTGCTAGTAGCGCGCGCTCTACGTGTACTCTCTCTTGTCAAGTGTTCGTCTCACTCGTCTGTATAGACAGCAATGGGTGCGGCTCACAGTGGAAGAAAGGGTGCGCACGACAATCGATAGCACCGAGACACACTCGGTGACACTCATTCAAGAACAGACCTATCTCGCCGCCTTCTTTTTGAAGCGCGACGCCCGCCCCGCCGCCTCATCGTCAGACTCAGACTCGGACTCGGCCGCCGCTGCAGGCCGTTTCTGCGGCTGCTTGCGGGCGGCGGTGGCGGTGGCGGTGGCGGTGGCGGCAGTGGCGGTGGCGGGTCTCTCGCGCCTTGGCTTCGCTGGCCGCTCCAGACTGGCCTTCAGTCGCAGTTCGGCCGCACTGGAGACCGAGCCGCGCGGCGGCTTGGCGCCCAGGCCGAGCCGCGCCGGCCGCGGCGCAAAGGCCTTGTCGGCGGCAGGCGCGCTCGCTGAGGCTGCTGGTGCAGGCCGGCCTGCCGCCTTAAGCCAGCCCTGCACCAGCCGAGCGCACTCGCCGGTCGGGAGGACCGGAAGGTCGAGCAGCGCGTCGTCGTGAGGGCCCATATGTGTATGCTCGGAGTGAGGCAGCAATAGACCGTCGTGTGCCTGTTGCGGCCCAGTTTTTTTCTTTTTTTACGGTTTTCTTGAGTTTTTTTTCGTTTCCGTGATCGTCGGCCGACTCCCTCCGCAGGTCGGACGTCGCAGCACTCCAGTCGCAGGCTCAGACCTTCTCACCCTCAATGAAGGCCGAGGTGGTTTTGATGAGCACGTGGGTTGCTGTGGAGTCTCTAACCATCGGCGCTGCCGGGTTTGGCGTTGGGCCGTTCGTCGAACTTGTTGCGAACGACCGCGGAGAGGCTGACGGCCATACTCGGTTTGCTCAGCAAATTACCGCCGCCCACTTCCGCACCTCACCACCGATTCCATGCTCGCATAGGCGATTCGCGGCTTTCCTGGGCTCATTGATGCTCCTCAACGTATACGGCGTTGCTACCGCGCTTGGCAGCAGCAATGGAGCGGGATCAGCCGCCATCGTGCACACGGTGCTTGTCGCTGACGAAATTGCGATGGCTGCCGCACTGGCGGTGGAATCCGTGCATGGAGACCGCCTGGCCGTCGCGTGGCACGTGGCGCTGCTACTCGGCTTCGGGGCGCTTCTGGCGCGCGGCAAGTAGCCTCACACACACCTCTCTGGCTGTCCCCGTGGCCGTGCGCGGTGTGGGACTGCAGACTCCGTGTCATCGTTGTCTTGGATGTGGCGCTGAACAAAACCTGAAAACCTGAAATACAATACCACACAAGAAGGCGGCTCGCAATAATTACTACTCTCTCTCTCCAACACGTTGATTGGAAAAGGCCCACACGCCAGTCGCCACAAGAGCACGGTCTCGGTGTGCACAGAGTCTTGGCCTACATAAACAGGGAGAGACCACAGAGACGACTGACGAGAGCGACACCGTCACGGAGAGCGATGCGAAAGCTGCACACGCGCCAAGCAGCCAGCACACTGCATTTGCAGTCGCCCCCAAACGTCGCCGGCGGCATTGGACGAGATAGAGAGGGAGCAGGGAGAGAGCGAGAGAGAGACCGAGACGGAGAGAGCGAGAGCGAGAGAAAGAGAGGAGAGGCGGTCGTGATGTGAGGTTGTAAGTCACCTCATCCTCACGCCTTCGTCTCTGCAGCGACTGGCATGCCATCACCGGCGTTGCATCACCGGCACGCCAGTCGCATCACCGAAAGAGTCCCATCACCGTGCGTTCGAGCATCTTCGGCTCAGGGGCGGATCGCTTTGGCCCCACCCCCCGGCGCCAGCGGGGTCGGGTAGGTGTTGCTGCGTGGTCGGGCAGCGGCGCCGCTGGCGGAGTCGGAGGGAAGTGCTTGCAGCTGCGGAGGAGGGAGCATCGGCTTCGCGTAGGCTGGCATAGCACGGACTCCCGTCGCCGTCGGCAGAGCGCCCACTCGCGCCAAGGGCACGGATGCGCCAGGTGCAGTCGCCGCTTGCAGCCTGGCCAGGATCTTGTGTTTCTTCTCGAGCTCAGAAATTGCCCTCTCCTCGGCTTGAATCTCAGCTTGCAGCTGCGCCCGCTGCGCCTCGTAGTTCAAGCCGGGGTGGTCCTGCTCGATCACAGCCGTGGCCTGGAGCACTGGCGCCGGAGCGGAAGCGGGAGCCGAGCCGATCTGCAGCGAGGACGAGTTGACGAGCAGCGGGGCCACGGGACGGCCTCCGCGTTGCACCTGCTAAGAGAGATACGGCAACTCGGGCAATGTGTCGGCCCTGCAAAGACAGGGGAGCTGAGCCAAAGCCGCGCACGGTTGCCGCCAGGCACCTTCAGTTTGAGATACCTCATTTGAGGCGGCGCACCATCTGCTGCGGGGCCAAAGGCTGCAGCGCCGGCACGGGGACGCTCCGCTTTCTCTTGCGGTCGGGATCCTTTGGACCTTTGGTTTCTCGGATCCCGCACGCGTTGCAGAGCGTCTTCTCACACCGCCACCTTGGGGTCTCGGTGGCGCCGCAGCGCAGGCAGGAGCGAGGAATAGCGATGTTGAGTTTGCCTCGGTATTCCTCAAGGAGGGCAGGGGTGCATAGCGGCTCGGGGGTGTATTGCAACTGATCCTGTAGGTGCAGATAATCCTTCACCGTGGTCGCATGCACCGCTTTGGGGGACGGCTCTGATGCGGCGTCATCTGAGCTGCTTGCAAGCAGAAGCGTTGAGGTCTCCGACGGCGGCCGATCAGGGAGCTGGTCAATCCACGCGGCGATGTCCTGCTCGCATAGTTCCATGCTGTGCGCAGCGCCGGCCTGAGGAGATCGTGGCGCGAACATGGGGCGCGTGCGAGCAGAAAGTTCGTAGAGATTCGATGACCGTCATTCCACAACTAAGGAAACGGATTGGCGATTAATAACGGTTAATGGACGATCGGTAGGTGCACTACTATTGGAGATCAGCAACTGACGGGGCCCCAAGGCACGGTCGGTGAACGGTAGATAGACCATAGATGGTTGGACTCGTATGATTGAGGTATGTGTGCAGAGAGAGATTTTCAGTGTATGTAGCTCTTGAGCACTTGAGCACTGGATAGGGCCGATTCCGCGTGGTACGGGACCCCTCGATCGTCTCGCCCTCCCTCACTGGTGTGTTCATCGGGGGGGGTCATAACAAACACGGTACAGGATCGAGGTGCACGCTGCCGAGGCAGTGTCGTCCCCCCTCTCCGCGACGGCGATGGCGGTGTGACCGATCGAGCTACAAGAGGAACTTGTTCAGCAGGATCCGGGTGGACGGAGCAGTACCCCACTTCCTCAATGGGTGAGCCTCAGACCCCCAGCCCTCAACCCGTCACCCCTCGGCTCGTGTGGGTTCGAACCACCGCCGGGATGGAAGCTTCCTGCTTCCATCTGAGAGACACAGCGCCGCATCACCTATATCAGAGCGCCGGGGACTGTGTGGGTGCCTGTGGCGCGTGCGGGGCAGGGGAGGGGAGGGCGGCAAGTTTTTTGTCTTTCTTTTTTATCCGGGCAGAAGTCAAAGTAACTCGTGGGTGTACAGAGCTGAACACGCATGACCCAAGCCCGCTACGACCGGCGCTGATCCCGTCTGATCCGGTTCATTCCTCCATTCCGCGATCTCACCCGTTTCGTCTTCCTGCTTGCCCCCCCCTCCAGTCTTCCGTCACGCCCCCTCCCCTCTGAGGTCCCCCCATCCGGACCTTCCCGGTCCCCCATCCATCTCCCCAAACACGCCTCCCGCCTCCCCACCCTCCACCTGTAGCTCTTACGTACATTCCCGGAGGAGGACTGCTGACGGGGTTTGCGATGAGGAGCGATCCGAACGTGGTATTCGGGTGATCAGATCACTACCGCCGAAACGCAAGAGCACTGCGACGCATCGGGCTCATTTTTAGCAACTACATCCCGAGAGTCTGTCCTCTACATGCTCGGCTTCACATTATTATTATCATTATTGCCCGCCAAAGAAAGCCAATTCTTGACTTGGGCCCTCGGAAGGAGGGGGGGGCCTTCTCTCGAGGTCTCGAGATACACAAAGCGGTTGGTCCACAACTGTGCGCGCCCGCCGAGAGCAGGAAACGCGCTCGGAAACGGCGCAATACCTGCCTCGGCGCAGCATCATCTCAGGTCTCAATCTGCTCTGGGCGATCACAGCTGCTGCAACTGGTTTCGCCACCGCCTCAGCCGCGCCGCTCAACAACGCTATCAGGCGGTTGAGCGGATGCTCAGCGCCAGTGGACACACCCTGCGCTTCGGCTTTGGAGCTGGTGCTGATCCTAGACAACTCTGTCACCTTCAGCTCGAGGCAAAACGCCATATCGGATTGGGCTTTGGAGCTGGTGGATGAGTTCACCCTCTCCACTGGCGTTCCGACGCGGATCGCCGTGGTAGATTACAATGGGTGCGCCAGCTGCTCCGTCTCAGACTCGACGGCGGTCGTCAGTGGCCTTTCCTCGGATGCCACATCGCTCAAGGCCGCCATCGCAGCACGTGCAAACAGCGGTAACTCTGGCTCCTGCATCTCCTGCGGACTCGACGTTGGCTGGGGGCTGGTGTCGTCAAGCGCCGCCTTGCCGGTGCTGCTGCTTGTGACCGATGGCATCCAGACGACGGGTGGGACTTCACAGGCTGCGAAGGACATGGCAGACACCATCAAGAGCGCTGGCGGCATTATTCACGCCATTGCGCTAGGAAGCTCAATCGAGACCTCGGTCACCGAAGCCATCGCATCCGACCCGGACTCGCTGTTTGCGTCCGAGTTTGCTACAACGACTGCAATGACGGACGCTGTCTCAGACACGGCCGACTCACTCTGCGTGCAAGTCACGTTCGCCTGTCAAATTGGGGATGGCTACTGCGACACGACCGCCCTCTCGGTCAGCGCGTACGGCAAAGGCTTTGCCTCAGGAGATGCTCTCCGCTGCAGGCTGGGGACCGAGGTGGTGACGCCCACATATGTAGACTCGACCACGCTTCAGTGCGACGCAAGCCATGCACTTACTGTCTCCGACCCAGCCGTCGGCGCTGTCGTTACCATCTCGGTTTCTATCGACGGCGGAGCGCACTGGTCGCCAGCGTCCTCGTTCAACACCCTGACGATCGACTGCTTATCCCCACCCTCCTCGCCGCCCTCGCCGCCGAGCCCACCGGGAATCCCTAGCCCGCCACGTTTGCCTCCGTCAACCCCACCGCCCTCCCCTCCACCGCCGTCGCCGCCACCTCCATCGCCTTCACCGCCGCCGCCGTCGCCACCCCCATCGCCTCCAAAGCCGCCGTCGGTGCCTCCGAGTCCGCCGTTGCTGCCGAGCCCGCCAAACACGCCACCCGTGTCTCCGCCATTGTGCGGAGCAGTTGATCCGAGCGCGGTCACGGTCGCAAAAGTCCTTCCCTCGTCGTACCACAACACGTGCGATGTGGAGAAGGTGTTGGATGGAGTCGGTAATGGGGAAAGGTGCGGCTGGCTGCCCACACCCGACGAAGGTGGGCACAACACCAAACACGTACTGTGCTCCGACAACAACCAGGGCTGGGACACCGCGGGCAACTCGCTCGATGCGAACGTCAAGGTGACTTTTGACCTCGGCTCAGCGCAGCCAATGGACTTCGTCGAGGTGAGCCTGTGGGAGTGGGAGCTCGATGGTGGCTTCTGGAAGCTCGATGCGTGCACCTCGAGCGAGGATAGCAGCTGTACCAACGTGGTGAGCGAGTGCACGACTGGAGCTGCGTCAAGCAGTGGAGCCCAAATCTTTCACACCTGCTCGACCGGCTCCAACTCCTTCTCGGAGCGGTACTGGCGGATGCGCTTCCCTTGCGCCGCAAACCGCAAGCGGCCCAAGATCTCTCTTATCCGCATGTATGCACACTGCTCGCCACCAGCTGCCCCGCCTATGCCACCATCCTCCCCACCTCTGCCGCCATCACCTCCACCCCCCTCCAGCCCGCCATCCAGTCCGTCGCCGCCCTCCCTACCTTGCCACGCCGTAACGCTCTCGGCGTACAACCCCAGCAGCCAGTGGACTGGAATCTCCCTCACGGTCGGCGAGACGGTCGTCGACCTCTCTGTCTATCACAATGTGCAAAACTATTGTAACAGTGAGCAGGCGGGCTGCATAGCAACGTGCGATGAATTTGCCATCGCGGGTGTGCCCGAGGGACAAGGCTTTTACTGGACCGCCGTCATCGTTGAGGACGGCGCCAAGAGGGTCCTGCGCTCTGGCGAGGGCAACATGGAGGTTCTCGGTTGCGCCATCGGCTACTCCTACCCGCCTCCGAGCCCCCCTCCATCGCCACCCCCACCGTCGCCGCCTCCACCATTCCAGCCTCCCCCTCTCCCCCCAGCATTGCCTGGAGGCTACTCCCCGCCACCGTCGCCACCCCCATCACCCCCACCTTCTCCTCTCCCGCCCTCGCCGCCCCCAACTCCCCCGCCTTCACCGCCATCGCCGCCCGTCAGCCCACCTCCGCCACCCTACTCGCCAGCTCCGCGGCCGCCGCCCCCGCCCTCACCGCCGCCGCCCTCGCCACCCCCACCCTCACCGCCGCCACCGTCTCCGCCGCCGCCCTCACCACCACCGCCCTCGCCCCAACCATGTCTCCGCCCTCCTAC
>NW_005200506.1:26236-54623 GCF_000372725.1 Emiliania huxleyi CCMP1516
CCACCCCGGCATTTCCACCTGGAGTGCCATGGTCTCGCCAGCGCAGCCCCGCAAACCCCCTCACCGCCGCCCCCCTCACCGCCACCACCCCCATCACCGCCGTCGCCGCCCTTGCCCTCGCCACCACCGCCCTTGCCGCCGCTGCCCTCGCCGCCACCGCCCTCGCCGCCGCCGCCCTCGCCGCTGCCACCGCCACCATCGCCACCACCGCCCTTGTTACCACCGCTCTCGCCGCCTCCCTCAGCGCCGCCGCCCTCCGCGCTGCCACCCTCGCCGCCACCACCGTCACTGCCGCCGCCTGCTACGCCACCTCCCACTCTGCACCCACCCTCGCTGCCGCCGCCCTTGCTGCCGCCACCGTCGCCACCGCCCTCGCCGCCGCCGCCCTCGCCACTGCCACCGCCACCATCGCCACCACCGCCCTTGTTACCACCGCTCTCGCCGCCTCCCTCAGCGCCGCCGCCCTCCGCGCTGCCACCCTCGCCGCCACCACCGTCACTGCCGCCGCCTGCTACGCCACCTCCCACTCTGCACCCACCCTCGCTGCCGCCGCCCTTGCTGCCGCCACCGTCGCC
This sequence comes from Emiliania huxleyi CCMP1516, assembly GCF_000372725.1. NCBI lineage: Eukaryota > Haptophyta > Isochrysidales > Noelaerhabdaceae > Emiliania > Emiliania huxleyi. The sequence goes on from NW_005200506.1 coordinate 26,812, forward strand.
ACCTCCCTCGCCGCCACCGCCTACTTCGCCTCCTCCTATTCTGCCACCCAGCCTGCCGCCGCCCTCCCCACCACTACCCTCGCCACCACCGCCGTCTCAACCGCCACCCTCACCGCCGCCGCCACCGCCAGCCCCCCCACCCTCACCCTCGCCGCCCTCGCCACCTCCACCCTCGCCACCTCCGTCCTTGCCACCGCCACCCTCGCCACCTCCACCCAGCGCACCTCCGCCGTCGCCACCACCTCCCAGCCCTCCTCCGCCGTCGCCGCCACCGCCGCCGCCACCCTCTCCTCCGCCCCCAAGCCCGCCGCCTCCCTCGCCGCCGCCACCGTCTCCGCCGCCGCCCTCGCCACCGCTCCTGAGCCCACCACCTCCGTCACCGTCACCACCTTCGCCGCCGCCGCCCTTACCACCGCCACCCTCGCCACCGTCCCCTTCCCCGCCGCCGCCCAGTTCGCCACCCAATCTACCGCTGCCCTCGCCCTCGCCACCCTTGCCGCCACCCACGCCGCCATTTCCGCCTCCCCTTATCTCGATCTGCGTGTCGGCCGTTCCTTCCTCGTGCAGCAGCTCCGAGAATGAAGTCCAGCACAACAGAAACGTGGACATCGTCATTACTGGCGACACGGTGGAGGCCGGAGACGTAATCAAGTGGGTACGCAAGGACGCGCTTGGCAGTCCCGCTAGCTGCGCTGGAGCGGGCGTAACTTCGCTGAGTGGCGACGATTTTGTGGTGCCCTCCGACCCCGTGGATGCCCTCGCGTCCAGCATTGACCACGGCGGCGAGGTGCGCCTAGAAGGGGGGCATCTCATGACGCAAATCGTGCTTCTAGGAGTGACTGACACGGCCGACGCCGATCGTGGCTACGCCGGCAACGTGTTCCTGCCAGCATCCGCCCCGCCCGCGTCGCCACCATGGTGGGAAGGCGTGGCGAACACCGCCTACGAGGACACCGGCACGTACGTAGCCTGCTTCGCGGACGCAAGCGTCGGCTCCCCCAGCGATCCAAGCTGGCCCGAAGATGCCAACTTTCTCCTACTTGACCACGTGATCCTTCATATCTTCCACGCGCCGCCTTCGCCTCCGCCCACACCACCGCCGCCCTCACCGCTGCCGCCCTTGCTGCCGCCGCCCTCACCACCGCCGCCCTCGCCGCCAGCACCCTCGCCGCCGCCACCCTATCCACCGCCGCCCTCACCTCTGCCACCGTCACCGCCACCACCTTCACCACCCCCGCCTTCACCATCCCCGCCCTCGCCGCCGCCGCCCTCGCCGCCGCCGCCCTCGCCGCCGCCACCCTCGCCGCCGCCACCCTCGCCGCCGCCACCCTCGCCGCCGCCGCCCTCGCCGCCGCCGCCCTCGCCGCCGCCGCCCTCTCCACCGCCACCCTTGCCGCCACCACCCTCGCCGCCGCCACCCTATCCACCGCCGCCCTCACCACCGCCGCCCTCACCGCCACCACCCTCACCACCCCTGCCTTCACCATCCCCGCCCTCACCGCCGCCACCCTCGCCGCCGCCACCCTCGCCGCCACCACCCTCGCCGCCGCCGCCGCCACTCTCGCCGCCGCCACCCTCGCCGCCACCGCCCACACCTCCACCACCATCACAACCACCACCCTCACCACCCTTGCTTCCGCCGCTCACACCACCACCCTCTCTGCCGCCGCCCGTACAACCCTCACCACCGCCGCCCTCTCCGCCACCGCCTTCTCCCCCGCCCCCGCGAACGCCGCCGCCGCTGGTGCCGTCTCCGCCCCCGCCATCGCCGCCGCCGCCGTTGTCGCCGTCTCTGCCCCCGCCATCGCCGCCGCCGCCCTCGTTCCCACCTGGGACGCCATTGATTTCGCCACAGCAGCCTCCACCACCGCCATTCCTGCCACCATCGTCACCTTCTTTGCCTCCACTGCCTTCGCCACCCCCGCCATCTCCACCGCCATCGCTTCCACCCGCTCCACCGCCGCCCTCGCCGTTGCGTCCACCCACTCCTCCGTCCTCTCCCCCCACCCCTTTGCTTTCGCCCGTAACGCCGTCGCCGTCGCCGCCTCTGCCGCCTCTTTTGCCGCTGCCATTGCAGCAAGGCTTGACAGATAATGGCGTTCAACCGCCGTCACTATTGTGGCTCATTGGCCTCTGCCTCGGCCTGTGCTGCGTGTGTGGCTGCTGCGGCGGCATAATACGAGCCGCTCGCTCAGGAATGCGGCTTGCGCGCGAAGCGAAAGCTGGCGACCTGCAAATCCACGTCCAGCTTGGAGGGTTGCGCAGCGTCAAGCTTGGAGCGGACATTTTCATCCGCGGCGAGGAGCGGCTCACAGTGACTTGCGTCACCGAAGTCAGCAGCCGCCTCTCTCGCGCAAAGCGGCTTCTCTGCGGCACCCGAGACTCATCGACAGACCTGATCCTCTCTGTCGCCCCAACCTTGCAAGGCAGCTATGCTCGAGGATCAACGGTGTGGCGACCCGACTCGTCTCGTGAGCGCCTTGGCCTACGGCCTTGGACACGCCGCCTGTCCTTCGCCGATGGAACTTTCGAGGATGGCTTTGGTATTCGAGAAGCAGAGACGCCGGGCGGGACGATCTTGCTCGCTTCGAACTCCCACTCTTGCGACTCGGTGGGGACCCAAACCGAGCCAGTCTACTGCCAGCCGGAGAACATGAGGTGCTGATGTGCTTGCGCGCTTGTACGTACTTGTGGCGACTACTGTGATGCATGTTACGTGGCGAGGAGTCTCGCTCTTACACAACCTCGAGTGCTGTCAAGATCAATCTCGGGGTTGGTGGTACGTGTGGCCTAAGACACAGTTACAGAGCCGTGTGGGGTGAGATCAGATGCATGCGAGAAGCTCAACATGTCTGCATGTGTATACGTGGCTGGGTTCACAGCGATTCTAGGTAAATTGGGAAACCAAATCACGGTCGCGGCCTTCCGACTCGCGCCTCCGCCTCACTGGCACTATTGTAGCCCTGGCCGGTGCGCGTGCGGAGTTGAAGTTCCGGAGTAAAAATTCGAACGCGTTCTCTCACGGTGACCAAAAAATGTCCACCTCAGAGGCACCTCCGGAGGCAGGCCGCCGCACGCCGGCGACACAGTTCCAGCTGTCGAGCTGACCCGCAGCTCCTCTCAGAGCGGGAACTGTGACGAAAGTTGACTGAGGCGGTTGTCAGGAATCATCATACGGATCACATGGTGGCTCTCTCATGACAGGAGACCGCCCGACCACTCCTGGGTGGCACTGCCACCGGTGTCGCTCGACGTCCTGTCGACAGCGTGCCGACAGCGACACAGACCATGTGGGACGCGCCGAGTATCGACCTCTACTGCTTACCCAGCCTTCGAGTGTATCCTGGCTGTGGTCCCACACCCACTGGTGTCCATCTCAGAGACCGCAGGAGGTCATGAGGGTCGATGGGAGAGCCAACCCCACAATGCCTAAAAAGCCGCTCGCTCGCTCCTATCCGTGCCACCCTATCCGTGGTCCTGCCGCCACCGCGCCATCCTCGCTCCTTCCTGCCGCCGCCCTCTGCTCAGTCGTTTGACCCGCCGCCCAATGCTCCGCCGTTCGCTGCCGTGGTCTGCCGCCGTGCCGCCGCTCCTTACCGTGCCGCCCCTTCCGCGCCTCGCCGCCCTTGCCATTTATTCGCCGTCCCTCCTGCCGTGCGTTACCGCCGTGCCGCCGTACCGCCGCTCCTACAGTGCCGCGCCGCCTCCCACACGCACACACCTTACCTCCTGCTCGACCGAGTTTGCGATGAGAAGTGACCCGAGCCGCCGGGTGCCCCGCAGCGGCCTCGCTGGACCAGAAGAACCGGTCCGCGAGTGCTCCGCAGCAGCCTCGCTGAGCCAGAACGTCGGCTCGCGAGGTGGGGTGCTAGTATGAGCCCGACCCAGGTCGTAGTGTTCTTGCTCCCAGCGCTTGCGCTTCGGCGGTTAGTGGTGCACTAACCTCCGAGAAACCCATCGGGTCGCTCCTCATTGCAAACCCTGTCAGCAGAGTCTCCTACGGGAATGTACGTAAGAGCTACATACACTGAAAAACCCAGCCCAGTACTTTACCATCTGCAAGCCGCCTGCTCCTTTTTACCCATCTCAAAGTGAAGTGTGTCCATTTTTGTTTATTTACCATCTGGATCTGCAAGACCATTATATAAGAGCTCATCACACTGCGCTCTTGCAGTGAGATACCGGGGATACGTGATAGTGCGTCGTCGCCGAGGCCCCGAGCTCGCTCTGCGTGAGAGATGCACATGCATCTCATACTGACAGGCTATATGTGACCTATGTCTCTCGCTCGCGGACGGCGGGCGCGGGGCTCCGCCGCGGGCCACTTGCACTCGATAAATATCAACGACTACCCGCAGTGCTGCCCGCGGACTTTGATAGATATGAGAGACAACCCCGGGCTCGCAAGGGACCCTAGCTGCGTGCTATGTCAATATACCTCCCGACGGGGCGTGCAGTCCTCACGCGGCCGCGGCCGGCGCGCCGAGGAGGGATCGCAGCGAATGGCGGTAGCGCAGCGAAGCGAGGAGCGAGCCCTTGGGGAGGCGCGGTGACTCGCGCGCCTTGAATGTGAAGTAGAAGAGCACGCGCCGGCCCTGCGCGTTCTCTCCGCCGCCATGCAGCAGCCGCGAGTCGAAGAGGGTCGCTGCGCCGGCCGGGAGGGTGCCGATGCGGCGCGGGGAGGAGCGGAGCAGCTGCAGCTTCTCGCCGGGCTCGCCGTTGAACCGCTCGTGCGCGGCGCGCGTGTGTGTGCCCGCGAGGAAGAAGGTCGGGCCGAGGTCGGGCGTCACCTCTTGCAGCGCGACAAAGGCGGTCAGCAGCGCCGTCTGCGGCGTGAAGCCCGTGTCTGGGTGGACGGGCTGGCGCGGGGCGCCGCGGTCGGAGATGAGGGCAGAGAGCTCGAACAGCTCCGGATCCTCGCCGAGCACCTGCGGTCCGTCGGTGAGCTTCAAGTCACCAGCAGGTCACCAGCAAGCCTCCACGCCTCCAGTCACCAGGGCCGCACACTGATCAACGACGCGCCCTACACTCCTCTTGCCGAGCGCCTCCTCGAGCGGCGGCGAGAGGAGGGGGGGGGATAATCTCGGCTAGTCTCGGCCAAGCTCGGCTAAGCGCGGCCAATCTTCACCTCCTCGAGCAGCGGCGCGAGCTGGGCAGCGCAAGCCTCGAGAGCGGAGGCGACGGGCGGGTCGAGCGGGAGGTAGAGGTCATACCTGCGAGTGGTCCATCGCACGTCCCTCACGCACTGACGCGTCCCTGACACGTCCCTGACGCGTACCCGCGGACAGTGGGGAGCGGGGATGGGGCGGGGATGGGGCGAGGCGCGGCAGAGTGCTCTGCGGCGGCGGCAGGCTCGTCTGCTAGGCTCGTCTGCTGCGGCGCCTGCTCGCGCGGGAGAGGACGCCTCCAAAGCGCTGCTCCGGAGCGGTGTCGTCGGCCGCCTCTGTCTTCGCCGTCTCCAGCCACTCCTCGACGTGGCTGCGGAGCCGCGCAGCCTCCGACGCCTCGAGCAGTCCGTCGACGAAGAGCACACCCTCCGACTCGAGCGAGGCTGCCGCCGCCGCTGTGGAAGTGGCGACCGCCGCCGCGGGCAAGCTCGCGGGCGGAAGCAGCGGCGCCTGCTCCATGAGATCGCCCTCCTCGTTTGCAACCTGCTGCACCGCGCTCGCCTCGAGGGCGGCCTGCGTCGCGCCGCCGTCGAAGAAGAAGAGGCCGGCGCCCGCAGCGGCAAGCGCAACGAGCAAGAGGTTGCCGGCGACCACATCGTCGACGCCGGCGCTCGTCAGCGCGTAGAAGAAGGCAAAGCAGAAGGCCGTCAGGCCGCCGGCCACGCCGAGCGCCTGTAGCGTCTCGCTTGGCCCCTCCGTCTCCTCCATCCGCACCACACCACCGCCGCGGCGAGCCGCCTCTGCAACGACAGCGGGCGGCGCGGGCGACAGGCCGGCGGACTGCGCTGGAAGCGAGGAGAGCGGCGGGCTGGCGCGCAGCGCGGGGACTAGGAAAGAGGTAGAGAGGGCTGAGAGAGCGAGCATAGCAGGCGAGCCCCAGCCGGGCGTCGCCACCGCAGGTGCGAAATGCTGGTGGGCTTCCCAGAAAAGAATCTTACAACAAAACTCCCTCGCACAACACTGGGCACGGGACTGGCGCGCACTGGCACGAACACAGAAAAGAACTAGGGAGTCGTGGTAGAAGGGAGCTCGGCGGGAAAAGATTCGATGCTTTGGTTTTTCTTGAAGTTTGACGCGACATGGGGACGTGTCTGTCCTCGACCCAGCCCTAGCTTGGGATGTCCCTTGTATTTATTTATTTATTGACGCGACACAAGAGCAATCCGGCAGGAATCTGTTATGTGACGATCAAACTCGGCGGGGGGGGGGGCGGGGTGCGGCGGGCTGTGTTCGGGTCGCTCCTGAGGTGAGCGCCTCCGCCCTCGCCCCCGCCCCTGCCCTGGCTGGCCTGGGTGGCATCTCCCCATTATCACGCGCCAAGTGGGAGGGAAGTGGACGGGGCCCTGAGCCGACCTAGCCCCAGACGGAACGGGGCCCCCGGGGGGGGGGGGGCGCCCAACACGTGCCCGGATTACTGTGCCTTCCCCGGGTGCAGCCTTTCGGTTCGTGAAGGGTCGGTGCGAGTCGTGCTTTCCTCGATTCCCCGCCCTCCCCCGCCATCTCCGCCGCTTTGGCTCTACAGCCACCACCGGGAGGCGGCGAGGCGAAATCAGACTCGGTCGAGAGACCCCAGATTGGCATCCATCCATGCCTCTCTGGACAGGGTGGCCCGCCACAACGACCCCTGGAATTGCGACTCGCCGCTTTCCTCCCGCTGTGATTCTGTGTGAGCTCTGAGTCTTGTCTGCCAACAATATACCTAAAAGGAGATGGGTAAAAAGGAACAGGTCCCGCCCTGCGGTCTTTCCAGGGTTCTTTGTGGGTGTGGTCGGCGACTAGCCGGGGTCGTCCTAGTCCGACGATGTACTTACCACGCCTCCCGGTCCCCGGCCACACAGGGTGCTAGAGCCATGCCCAAGAGACGCAGCAACGTGCTGCGCGGCGCGGACAGCGACGAGGACGAATCGGCGGCAACCGGGCGCGCCGGGCTCGGAGGCCTGAGGCTCGCAAAGGCTCTGCTCGGGGAGGAGGACCTCGCCGAGCTGCGAGCTGCGTTGACTGTGCAGCAGAGTGCGCGCAACCCGCGATGGAGCGCGCCGCCGCCCTTTGCCGTGTTTCGCGAGACGGAGCACCTGATCTCTGTGCCGCGCCACTTTCCGCTCAAGCCCGCGCTGCGCGAGGCGGCCAGGCCAGCCCTGTGCGCGGGCGAGGCGGCGACGCTGATCTTCCGGGGCTCGCTCACGCCGCTGCAGGAGCAGGCGGTGCGAGCCATGCGCGAGGCGTACGATCGCGAGGGCGGCGGCATCCTCAGCCTCTACTGCGGCGGCGGCAAGACGGTGTGCGCGCTGCGGCTCGTCGCCGACGTCGGGCAGAGGACGCTCGTCGTCGTGCACAAGGAGTTCCTGGTGGAGCAGTGGATCGAGCGGATCCGCCACTTTCTGCCGGAGGCGCGCATCGGGCGGATCAAGCAGAACGTCGCCGAGGTGCACGGCACGGACGTGGTGGTGGGGATGCTGCAGTCCCTCACGCGCCGAGGTGACGAGTACTCGCTCGGCGGGTTTGGTCACGTGGTGGTGGACGAGTGCCACCACATCTGCGCGCGCTCCTTCTCTTCGCTCCTCTTCGGCGTCGGCGGCGTCGGCTGCCGCTTGCTCGGGCTCTCCGCCACCGCCACGCGCTCCGACGGCCTGACCCAGGTTCTGCACTGGTTCATGGGCGCCACCGCATTCAGCGCCACGCGTGGTGCAGCCGCCGCAAGGAGGGTGCGTGTGCGGCGGCTGCGTGGCAGCGGCGGCGACGCTGTTGGCGGCGGCAGCGGCGTCGAGATCGTCTCGGCCCTTGCGGAGGACGAGCGGCGCTCGCGCCGCGTCGCTGCGCTGGTCGCGGCGCTCGCGGCGTCTGGCAGGAAGGTGCTCGTGCTGAGCGACCGGAGGGCCCACCTACTCTCGCTGCAGCCGCTCGTGCTCGAAGCGGCCGCGGCGGCCTCGCCGGCGGCGGCCTCGCGGCTGCCGGCGGCGGCCTCGCAGCCGGCGGCGGACACGCAGCCGGCGGCGGACTCGCAGCCGGCGGCGGACACGCAGCCGGCGGCGGACTCGCAGCCGGCGGCGGGCGCGGCGGCCGTCGGCGCGGTCAGCGTCGACTTTTACTTGGGCGGCATGCGGGCGAGCCAGCTGCGGGATGCGGCGGAGAAGAGCGTGCTGCTGGGAACCTATGGGATGTCAAGCGAGGGCCTCGACATCGCCGCGCTCGACACGCTCGTGCTCGCGACGCCCCGGGCGAACGTGGAGCAGAGCGTGGGCCGCATCATGCGCGGCGGCGCGGCCAATGAGCCGCTTGTTGTCGACGTGGTCGACGGCGGTGCGTACTGCGCCCGCCTCGCATCGAAGCGGCTCTCCCTGTATCGCTCCGCTGGGTACCAGCTCGACGACGTCGGCGGCGGCGGCGACGGCAGCGACGGCGGCGACGTCGACGGCGACGCTGCTTCGGACGCGGACGAGGATGCCGTTGCCGACACCGGTGCAGGCGCGGCGGACGACGGCGAGGCCGCCGAGGGCGCGGGCCAGGGCAGCGCAGGGGCTGTAGTGGGCGCTGCCGGCGCTCGAGGAGGCTCGGGAGATGTGAGGGTTCTGATCGACGGGTTCCGGTTCCGGCCGCAAGCACACGCGCAAGGGGCCTGCGCGGCCGGCAGTACACACTCTGCTGGGGGGCTGGTCAGGTCGAAGTACTTCGCTTGAAATTCCAGTTTCACCTCGGTTTAACACCGCCGGTGCACTTGGAGCACTTGGAGTGCAGTCGTCAGCCTCACCCCCAGGGCCGGGGAGCTAAGAAGCGCACCCAGCGGAGCGCTTGGAGCACTGGACTTGGAGCACTTGGAGTCGCCGCACTTGGAGCACTTGGAGTGCAGTCATTAACCGCACATCCAGGGCCGGGGAGCTGAGAAGCGCACCCAGCGGGCCGGATGATTGGGATCGGGTTGCGGGCAAGAGAGCCCTAGCCCTGGGGGGTGCGCGGTCGCAGGGCCATATCGTTACCGCCTTTTTTTCTCTGCCGAGCGAGAGAGGCGCGCGTCGGAGAGGTGTTTCGACCGAGTGTGTTTCGACCGAGTGCTATCCGATACGAGCGTCCTCACGTTTGATGCACTGGCAGACGATCTCTGCTCGCCATGCCAAGCACGTGTGCTGCAGGCGACGACCCGTCCGAGGGCGCTGCCGAGGCAGACCCGCCCTTCCCTTGGCGCGCCGTCCTCATCCTTCTCCTGGTGCGGCTCGGCGACGGCCTCGTCTCCGTGATGCTTTATCCGATGCTGCCATTCATGGTGGCCGGCTTCGGCGTGCCGCCGAGCAGCGTCGGCATGTGGGTCGGCGTGCTGGGCACCTCGTACAACCTGCTGCAGATCCCGGCCAACGTGGCCTGGGGCCACGCCTCTGACCGCTTCGGCCGGCGGCCCGTCATGCTGCTCGGCCAGCTGTCCCTCGCCGCGGCCACACTCGCTCTGGGCGTCTCGCGCTCGCTCCCCTTCGCCATCGGCGCCCGCTGCCTCTCCGGAGCGCTCCACGGCAACCTCAGCGTCGCCGCCGCCGCCGCCTGCGACGTGACTCGGCCGGCGGAGCGTGCGCGCGCCTTCTCACTGCTCGGCCTGGTCTTCTCGCTCGCCTTCGGCCTCGGGCCGCTTCTCGGCGCCCTCCTCTCCCGCCCTGCCGCCTGGGACCCCGCCGTCCGCAAGTCGCCGCTCGACACGTACCCGTACCTCCTTCCGTGCGCCGCCGCGTCGGCCGTCTGCATGTGCGGCGCCGTCTCTCTCGCCTGGCTCGAGCTGCCCCCGCGAGCCACATGCTCCTCCTCCCCGAGCGCCCAGCCGCCTAGCCCGGCCCCTCTCACGCCGGCAGAGGGCGGCGGCGGTGGCGGCGGCGGCGGCGGCGGCGGCGGCGGGGCGGCGGCAGGCGGCGGTGGAGGGGCGGCGGAGGGCTGCGATGCCTCGCCGCCGCCGCCACGGCACACCTCCGCCCCGTCCGCGGAGGCGGCAGGGCTGGGCGCGCCACTCCTCCTCGGCGCCTCCGCCGCGCCGGCCGCGCCTCCTCCGCCCTCTCCTGGCAGCGGGAGGGGCTCCGCCCCAGGCCTGCGGTGCAGTGCGGGCATGGGCGCGCTGTGCGCCGCCCACTGCGGCTACGGCTTCCTCGTCGCGGGAGGCGCCTCCCCTGCGCCCTCTCCCCTCCCGCTCCCCTCTCCCGCCGCCGAGGCAACCGCGGCCTGACTGCCACAACTCGGCTGCCCAGGCGCCGAGCTCTTTCCGCTCTTCGCGTCGGCGCCGCGGCCAGAGGGGCTCGGCCTCACCACCGACCAGACGGGCTTCGCCCTGTCGCCGCTCTCGCTAGGCGCCTCGCCGTCCCCGTGCCCCGACCCCTCCCCCGTCGCCTTGACACGGCTGCCCCTCTGAGAGAGGCTGTGAGAGAGAGGCTGTGAGAGAGAGGCTGTGAGAGAGAGGCTCTGAGAGAGAGGCTGTGAGAGAGAGGCTGTGAGAGAGGCTCTGAGAGAGAGGCGGCAGCGGCAGGCTGCGCCCTCTTGTGCGCCTAGGCCTCATCGCCGGCTCGCTCTCCTTCCCCTTCCTCGCCGCGCGCCACGGGCCCGCTGCCGTCTACCGCGCCGCCGCGGGCCTCTACTTCTTCTCAAACGTGCTGATGCCCCAGCTCACCTCCGCCCAGCGGCTCGGCGCCCTCCCCCTGTGGGCCTCTGTCGTCGCCATCTCCCTCGTCCGATCCCTCGGAGGCCCGCTCGGCTTCCCCGCGCTGGCCGTGCTCCTCAACGCCGCCCTCGCCGTGGGCGAGAGGCCGCGGGCGAGACGACCACCGCTGGCCCGCTTCCCCAATCTCCGCGTCGTCACTCTCCGCGGCGGCGAATGACCGTAGGGCCTGTGGAATGGCATCGCCTCTTCGTGTCTCGCCGCCGGCCGCGCCGCCGCGCCCATCGCTGTCGGCTCCGTGTGGTCGCTCGCCCTCCGCCACTCTGGCGAGCCCTTGGAGAGCGGCGGCGCGAGGGCGTGGCCGTGGCCGGTGGACTACCACCTGCCCTTTTACCTATTATGCGTGGTGTCGGTACTGTGCGGGTTGCTCTCCCTCCGCTTCCCGAGAGCCGCGTCCGGAGCTGTCTTGTGATCTCTGCTTCCTTGTTTTTGTCGAACTTGTGTGACACGTTTTTAGAAAACCAACTTTTAGCAAGGCCTACATGTATTCTGTGTGCGGTCGCCTCGCTTCAACCTTCGTGCCACCTCGCGGTCGCCCCCTTCTCGTCGTGCCTTTTCTTTCTTTTCTTGAGCTGCGAAAATTCTTGTTGGCTGGGGAACAAGCCGGCCGCATACTACAGTGGTCACACCGAGCGCCCGACGGGGACATCCAAGCGCAGGCCCCGCACGCGGCCCTTCTGATGTTCGCTTTGCGCGGCTTCCGCGCCTTCGCGAAAGCGGCGCCGGTGTGTTAGAGTTGTGGCCCAGCACAGCACACAGCCGGCACTCAAAGGCCGTCCTCACGTCACTCTACTCCTCATACCAGGCTGCGTCGGCTGCCGCCGTCTGCACAGTGAAGGGCTCCGCCTCCGACTATATCGCGCAGACGCAGGTCGAGTCCGCGGCTGGCGTGGACTGGCCGCGCAACGCCGCCTTCGCCGCCTTTTCTGGCCTCTACCTCGGTGTTGGGCAGCATCTGATCTACAACAGAGCATTTACGGTGCTGTTTGGGAGCGGCCAGGATCTGCGCACCGGTCTGAAGAAGGTGCTCGCGGACAGCCTCGTGCACGTTCCGCTGATATACCTGCCGCTCTACTACCCCTTCAAGAGCGTAGTGCTCGGCGAGGGTAGTTTTCTCGACGGGCTAGCCCGCTACCGCGCCGACGCTCACGACGTGCTCACTACGTACTGGAGCATCTGGCCGGCGCTGCACCTGGTCAACTTCACGCTCACGCCGCCTGAGTTGCGCATCAGCCTCGTTGCGGCCGTGAGCTTCGGTTGGCTCGTTTATTTGTCGTGGCGCTCGCACGCCGATGAGGAGGTGTCTGGCAGTGAGGAGCACACCACAGCTGCGCTGCATGGCGGTGGGTAGGGCCCGGGTCCAAGCCGTTGTGAAATCGGCCTGGTGAAATGTCAAATGAGAGATGTTCTCATTTTAGGCTGTGTTATACTTCTTAAGTAAGGTTCGAACGACAGCCCAGCCCTTGTGGCCATCTCGCTGCATGGCCATATTGCATATCGGCATCGCACGCGCTTCACAACCGAACAAACCAAACACAACCGCGCCAGTGCGTGCATGTTGTGTCCACACACAGACCCGCGAAAAACACTGCTCACTGCACAGCCACACACTGGCCTTTTACGGTTTTCAGGTGCCGGGAGGGTGCTGGTAACACGTGCCAGTCCGCGCCTGTGTCGACCAACGAGCTTGTGAAGATCCAGTGCGTTTATGTGAAGATCGAATGCAACTTGTGATGAAGGACGCGCGACGCGCGCGCGGTTTGGGGCGTTTATTTTACATGAAGGCTTCGCGCTACGCGCTCCTCGCGACGCAGCACGCGCGCGCGCAGCTCGCGTCGCCGGCGCGGAGCGCCTCTACGCCGCGCCCCCGCGACGAATGTGGGGTGTGTATAGCCCGAAGACGCCTATGACGGTGGACGAGTTTCCGGGCTCGGTCCATTCGCTGGATGTGCTCGTCTTCACCTTGGTGCTTCTGGTGCTCGCGCACACCCGCGGCTCGCCATGGAAGCTTGCGCTCGCCGCCGCGTCGCTCGCGCTTGGCCTCCTGACCGAGCAGCTCAGCCTGCGGTTGGGAGGGACGCACTGCCACGCGAGTGGGATTGTCAACGTCTCGACGTGCTCCTCGGCCAACTCGGTCTTCTGGTACATTCCGTGGGTCTACACGGGCGTGACTTGTGCCCGCCGCCTGACCGACGAACGCTCGTGGGCCTTTCCTCTGCTCAGCGGTATGCTCTTCTTCGGGCTGTGCGGAGTGTACGAAGCGCAGGGTCCGCTGGTGGGCTGGTGGCGCTGGCCGGCGGCCGATGGCCTTGTCGCGTCTGGCTGCACCATCTGGCAGGCGGGGCCACTCGGGCTCGACGCGCGCGGCCTCGTTGCGTCACCGCACGTGATGGAGGCGCTCGGCGAGCGGCTCTTCGGCGTGCCGGTGATGGCGCCCTACTTCCACTTCGCCTTCGGCTGGGGAATCGCCGTGGTCTATCAGCTCACCGCCTTCAAGTCGCACGCGCTGCCGGTACTCCTCGGGCCGACAATCGCACTCGTCTGGGACCCCGCCATGCGGGTCGTCTGCACCGCCTTTGGCGCCAGCAAGTTGGCGGCGGTCTGCGCGCTGATGCTCGGCTCGACGTTCGCGGCTCTGGCGCTCTCAGCGCCGCCACAGCCCTCTCCTCCGCGCGACCTGCTCCTCTTCTCCATCCCACTCCTCTCCGGCACGACCTTTGCCCTGCATGCGATCGTCGGCGCCGGCGCCCTTCGCGAGCCGCCGGAGCTCAAGCTCTTCGTGGTGACGCTCGCGCTCTGCGCCACGCTCCTGTTCGCACGCTCCTGCGGCCTCCTCCCGCGCGTGCCGATCGCGAGCACGGCGACCGAGGCGAAGAAGTGGGCGTGAGAACACTGTGCCTTGGTAGTTGAGACGGCTGGGAGGGACCGCTAAGGTACAGGTCGTTTGTGCACCGACGCCCGCGTGCCCAAGCATGCGCTTGTGCGCCTAGCTCCAGTATCCCCACGTAGAATAGTGCAAGGTCCGACAGGTTCGACAGGGTCGCGCTCAAATTTCTTTTTTTCGAAGCCGCGCGCGGGAGAGAAGCATCCGCAACCCGGATCAACCCCGCTCCCCTTACATGCCCGGCCGAACGAAGGCTGGCTCGGCGCCGCGTAGGCGTACGTCAGTACACGTTAGTTTAGAGCCATGCCGCCAACTGGGCAAGTACTAGAGAGGCGCATATGTCTCAGGCCACAAAAAAACTGTTCAGTTTTCAAAGGCAAAAACGCCGGCGTACGCCCTCCCCTCACACTGACACTTCTCCCCTATTCCCAACTTTAGGTTGCGCACGTCTCCCAGCGAGCTAGGATCTCCGCTTTTTCTCCCCTAGTCATCCGCCCGCGCCGCGCGCCTCTATGGGCGTCTAGTGCAGCCACTGACAGAACTATTCCCGAGGAGTGGTCGACGTCTCGCCTGAAGTCGGGTGGGCTCGCGCACTGCTTAGCCCTAGGGGAGGTGTGTGTGTGAGGTGGTGGAATGGTAAGGTTTCAGGCCACAGGGGTGGGGGATTTGGGGGATGAGTCAGGAGCCAGCAGATATCATGTCCTTACGCACAAGCATGCGCGACTTGCACTCTTTCGTGCCGCTCGCTCGCCGGTGCGCGGCGCATGGCCTCCCGCGCGGCTCGCGCTCACTCGGCCTGCCTCCGCCTCACGGCTGGCTGAGCATGCCATGGGTCCGCCTGGTGCGGCGCTGCTCGCTCGCTGCGCTGCACAAAGCTGCGAGAAGCAGGGTGGCCTCCTGAGCTTGAGCATGGCGCAGCGCGGCTGCTGGTGCTCGAGGGCGGCCGTGCAGTGGCGTGAGGGCCTGATTGGTGGTGACCTCGTGCTGCATCAGCGTGCGCAGCATGCTCCCTCACCCGGTGCTGAGACATGCTGGTGGGCGACTGGCGCCAGCTTCTCAGTGCTGTCCCTGGCGTTGTGCAGCATGTCGCAATGCTCCTGCTGCGCTGACCGGCGCGCGGGGCGCGTCGTGCCGCGAGAGGAGCGAGAGGCTCGAGGCGCGCGGCTGTCGGTCATCCGCGACGCGCTTCATTTTCAGTGTATGTATGTAGCTCTTACGTACATTCCCGTAGGAGACTCTGCTGACAGGGTTTGCGATGAGGAGCGACCCGAAGGGTTTCATTTTTGCTGCGCTGTAATCTCGCTGACTAACACCGATACTAAACACCGAAAGAAAGACAACAGCGAAGGAGAGGAGTGTGGGCAAGAGTTTTTGTGGAGTGTGGTGCTAGCCGTCGCCACCCTTGCTTGGGCGTCTGCCTCTTGAGGGAAGGGGCTGAGGTGTGTCTGTGCCAGGTCTGTGCATGCATGCATGTGTGTGTGTGCGCGCGCGCGAGCCGCCCTGAACGCCACGAGCGCGCCGCGAGCGCCGTAGCGCCGCGAACGCCGGCGAGCGCCGTCGGCAGCGCGCGCACCGCCACCCAAAAGCGGAGGTACATCAGGAGCCGCAGCCGGCCTGCTTTATCAACCCCGCAGCTGCGGTGGCGAGACCGGACCGCGGGGCCGCATGAATTCTTTTGCGCGGCGATGTTGCTTTTTGTCCAGCTCACGATCTGCTTCGTCGCGCCGCCGCAGCTGCGGGACGCCAGAGCAGCCCGAACATTGCCACGCGTCGCGCCACCGCGTCTCGACTATTACGACGCCGACGGCAAGTTAGTCCGGACTGACGCCAGCGGACCTGGCGAGCGGCAGCGGCGCATTGACGAGGCGCTGGCGGCGGCGGATGCCAAGCTGGACGCGCTTGCGGAGACGGACAACATGCTACGCGCAAAGTCCATGGCTGAGCTCGGTAGCCCGCCGCCAGCGCCTGACTCTGCGCCCGAACTCGGAGGCGCGCTCGCTGCTGCGCCAAATATCTTGGGCGCCATCGCAGTGGGGCTCTTCCTCTTAAACGGCGTGGGCGTCTTCGGCGACGGCGGCGACTGGTTGGAGACCAAGGCCGCGTCCTTGACGGAGAAGGCGGAGAGCATGGGACAGGTTGAATACAAGTCGTCGAGGCAGATCGACTATAAGCCCAGCTTCTGAGCTCTAGAGTCTACGGGGTGTGGACCGGGAGTTGACCAGGGGTTGTGCGCCGGGCCCTCCTGCTCGGCTCCAGCGAGTAGACAAGTGTTACCATCAACAGAGGAGAAGGATATGACCTCAGGGCTGATGTGACCAAGCGCTGGTAGCGTGGTTTTACCTCACACCCATGGTCTCACACAGTGTGCCGGCAGTCGCCGAGCAGTGTCGGCTGTCGCTACGCCCTCACACAAGCCGCAGCACAAGTGACTGAGGGCCAGTGAGGGCGAGCCCATCGCTGTGACAGCTGTGGCAGCCGCACAGTAGGCTGTGCCAACTGTGCGGAGCGTGTGAGCAGCAGAGGAGCTGCTCTCCAGGCTTCAGGCGCAAAGAGAGCTGTGCATGGCGCATGCCCTGGCCAGCCCGGTGCCCGCACCGAAGGGGCGCTGTGCCGCTGTCGAGGTTCGCCGAGCGCGGCGAAATCTCCGGGGGCACCGTCACCGACGAGCGCGTTGGACTTTTCACTCCTGCTCCACCGCGCCGATGCATGCTTGTTGCTTCGACGGTATAACCGTATAAAAATGTAATTAAATTTAATACACATGCGAAGTTGCTGCATTGGACAGTCCTCTAGTACGGGCACGAGCCGCGCCGCGGTACCACCTTTATCGTCAGCGAGAGCTCTCTCCGCAGCTCCTCCGAATCTCGCGACTCATGCAGCTGCTGGCATGCTCCTCCTCCGCCGGCTTCTTGCAGCACGCCGCCAGGGGCGGTGGAACGCGACGCCACCTTTGCGCCGGTGCTCCGCCCGCGCGAGAGGCCGCGCGCGCCGATGCGGAAGAAGCCGGTGATGCTGCCGCGCAGGCCGCGCGTCATCCGGCTGAGTGCGCGCTGCGAGCCGGACGGGACGCGCGACGAGATGAGCTCGATGGCCCTCCGGTCGGAGAGGCGGCGGTGCTCGAAGACCGTCTTCGCCCAACTGTTGAACTCGCCGAAGGAGCCCATGCTCGCCTCAATCACGGAGAGCATCGCCTCCCGGTCCTCCGGCTTGAAGCAGGTGGCTGTCTCGGCGTCGAAGGAGCGGAGCGCGCCGATGGAGCGCTCCAGCGAGCGCTTGCGCGCGTCCGTGCCCTGGCCGTCGACGAGCGGGATGACGGAGATGCGGTCGAGCTGCGCTCCGCTCGTCATCTTTTGGAAGGTGAAGAGCTCGATCACGCACCAGAGCCGCGAGGGCCACGTCGGGCCCGCGAGGACGACCAGCTTGGCGCAGCCGGCGAGGAAGATGGGCAGGCAGGCGAGGCTCTCCGCCAGCTTGTCCTGGTCAATGCAGGCGCGGTCGAACCAAACGCGCGGCGGGCGGCCCGACTCCTTCTCAAAGTCGCTCGCCCAGCGGCAGAGGGCGTCCCACTTTGCGGTGGGTGAGTCGTGCCACGAGTGCGAGAGGAAGGCGTCGCACATCCCGAGCTCCGCCTTGTGCGAGTGGTCCTGCACCTGGCTCGGCCGCGAGAGGTCGAAGTCGGACGCGCGCAGCTTGTCGAAGGAGACGACGCGGAAGTTCTCCTCGGCAGAGGGGAGCAGCTGCGAGGTGGAGAGCTTGGCGTGCGAGCAGAGCCCGGCGACCACGGCCGCGCTCCGCTCCTCCGCCGTCGAGCCGAGTCGCGCCACCCACGCGAGGGCCGCGCCGCGCGCGCGCGGCGTCGTGACGGCCGACCAGAGGAGGGCACAGACCGAGTAGGAGATGATTGGGATGCCGTCGGGGTGCTGGAGGAGGTCGGTGGAGGTGGCGAACGGCCACCAGTCGGGCACCAGCTTCTGGTCCAGCAGCGCCGCCAGCGTGAAGTAGACTAGCACCATCGCCCCGATCGCACCGTGCGCCAGGCGGCAGCCGAGCCAGATGCCCCGCCACGCGGCGCGAGGCCGCGTGCGAGAGACGTAGTAGGCGTGGTAGAAGATCGGGCAAAAGGTGAGCGCGGCCAGGCCGCCGATGAAGAAGCAGATCCGCAGCGTCGGGTCGTCGAGCCCGGAGACGGAGGCGTAGAGGAGCAGGCCGGCGAGGGCAGAGGCGACGACGCTCGCAAACAAAGAGATGTACCGGATGACGGCGTGGTCCACGGGGCGGACCGCGAGACCGATGGACGAGACGCCGAGCATCGCAAAGTGGAGCCACACGAAGCACGAGCCCGCCAGCCGTCGCGGCCACCACCCAAAGATGAACATGAGCGACGGCAAAAAGGCCCACGAAAGGACGATGACGCCGACGGTGATCAGCAGCCCCTGGACGCGAGCACGCAGCGACCGGCCGACCCGGGTGGCGCTGCGCAGGCGCGCGGCGACGGAGAAGCGCGTCTTCCGGCTGCCGCCGCCGCTGGGAAGGCTGGCCTGGCTTCGTCGCTTCGACTCGCGAAGCCAGCGCAAGAAGGCGGTGAACAGCAGCGCAGACCAGAGCCCATTCGCAGCCAGGAAGATGGCCAGCTCTCGCCACGCCTCGCTCTCATAGTCTACGCCGCCGCTGCGCTCACAGAGGCACTGCCGCTCGCTAAGGCAGTCGACGGCGTGCCACCGGCCCCTTTGGTCGACGGTATTGCAGTCGCCATCGGACGGCTGACCCGGCGCCCAGTTGTCGTACTCCGTGCTGCACGCAGCGAGCCATGCGTCGCCGACGCGACCAGGCGCGTGCCGAAGCAGCTGCGAGACGCGATATGTCTCAATATCAGTGTCAATGCAGGCGAGAGTCGCGTTCTCCGCCACACACGCCTCGTGGCAAGCCTCGCGCCCACCGACTTGCGAGAGGACAATATAGTCGCGATCGTCTCCGCCACCGGTCGAGAGCACCGGTGCGTCATCTCCGCCACCGGTCGAGAGCACCGGTGCGTCATCTCCGCCACCGGTCGAGAGCACCGGTGCGTCATCTCCGCCACCGGTCGAGAGCACCGGTGCGTCGTCTCCGCCACCGGTCGAGAGCACCGGTACAGCGATGCTGCCGAGGAGCAAGGGTGCCGCCATGCGGCAGGGTAGAAGGCCTGGCAAGGGAATGCCGGCTCCGCCTTCACACAAAAACACAAGCACGGACCCAAGACGCACAAGCTCAGACAGTCCAGAAAGGGATAGACAGCATCGACAGTCAGAAGTCAGCGCTGGGTCCCAGGGCGAATGCGATGACGGCCTCTAGTGTGAGCTCTAGCTATAGTGAGCTCATCGCTACCACCTTCACAACTCTCCTTCACAGTACCGTACTCGAGTAGGGTACCGAACTTAAGGTAAGGTAGCTTGAGTTAGGGAGCCCTTTTCCTCTTACCGAACTCCTGTTGTAATGTACCTAACTCCTGCTACCCACCTCTCGGTCCAGCCGGACCGGCACACGGGCCACGCGGCCCGCACACCACTCTGAGGCATCGCTCCCTCCTACGCTACGACCTACGAGCACCTACGCCCGACTACGAGTGCCTACGCTACTAGATGCCCTCCTCCTCCTCCTCCTCCTCCTCCTCCTCCCCCTCCCCCTCCTCCTCACACTCGCCGCACCCTCTCGTCGTACCAGCGAGGGCCGAGGGGGCCGTCGCCGGTACCAAAAAAGAAATCCGGTACCTAACTGCTGCTACCCCGTACCTAACTCAGTGCAAAGCACCTAACCTAACTCAAACTACCTTACCTTAAGTTCGGTACCCTACGGTAGGGTGATAAGAAACAAGAACCACGCGGGCGACGACAGTGGAGGGTGTGAGAGACAGAGTTGCAGACCCAGGGAAGGTCTTTCACTACCTACAGCCCCTGCCTGAGCTCAGGCTCGACAGAGGTCGGTTTGAACATTGCGCTTAGCGTGTGGACCACTTGCTCGATGTCCCGCGTCGGCGTGTAGTTCGGGTCGTACAGGTACTCACCAGTCTCAGCGGCATTGCCATGGTACCGGTAGACCAAGCCCACCATGTACCGCAGTGCGGCGCAAGCCAGCATGTGCTCGCGCAGCTTTCACACAAAAACACAACCCCAGACCCAAGACGCACAAGCACCTTCACACAAAAACACAACCCCGCACCCAAGACGCACAAGCAAGCACAGACAGTCGAGAAGGGAGAGACAGCAACGACAGTAAAAAAAAACGCGCGCCGCCGAGGAAGAAAATAGGTTGCTGGCGAGAAACTGCGAAGAGAGATAGGAAGAAGCAGGCGCCCAAGGGTGGGCGACGGCTGCATCACACTCTCCTCCCTTAAATAAATCAATAAATCCCTGTGTGGTGGCGGCGTGCGTTCAGCGTTCTCCCATCCCCCGTTGCGCGTTGGAGAGAGAGATTTTTGAAGACCAACAAGAAATCACGACTGTCACAGTGATTTGGGCTCGGCGCGTTGCCCCAGCTGAAGGCAGTGAAGAAAGAATTTTATGCCGGTGTACCTGTGTTAGTGCCAGTGCGCGCCAGTCCCGTGCCTAGTGTTGTGTGAAAAAAACGTTCCTGTCCAAATCCATCTTTTTTCCTGCAAGCTGCATCCGCCATCCCTACCGAGCTTTCAACAACAAAATCTCTCTCGAGAGCTTTTTAGAGTGGCAGCCTCCCTGGATGGTGCGAGAGAGACAAGAGGGGAAGAGGGGGGCGAGAGGGCCAAGAGCGCCAAGGGCGAGCCTTGTTTTTTGAATTTTTCAATAATGCGGGATTAGGCATATACAGTGCGTGCTCTTGCCTTAGAAATCGGTGTTTAGAAATTGGCTGCTGGAAATTTGGCTGATTTCCCTGGCCGAAATAGAAATCGGCTGCTAATCGTCCCCCACCAGACATCGAAGTCAAATGTCAAAGACACCTCTAGGGACTGGCAAAGTGGGCTGCCACACCCACAAAGATGCAGAAAAAGGGGACACCGGCGTGACGTGGCCTCTCGACGGGTTTGTTGAAGCAGAACTTGGTTCGGCGCACGAGGCACGAGCGAGCACGCACACACGAAATAAAGGTTAAGCGGGAGGATTGAATTCGTATCTCAGGGCAACCTTTTAGTGTACTAGTATCTAGACCGTATAGTGACCGGCGCGCAGCGCCGAAGAAAATTTTGGCAGAAATCGCTTACAGAAATCGGCTGCTGGCTCGCCCGATTTCCCTCGCCGAAACAGAAATCGGCTGCTGGATGCCGACGCCCCGATTTCTATCGCCACGCCTCGCACTGTAAAGTACCGCCGGCGCAGCGCCCAACGCGCAGCGGTCCCCCGCTTTGTGGTCGCCGTTCGTCGGGGCACCTGTGCAGTCAGGGCAGGTGGGGCGTGGGGGCGGGGCGGACAGCCCACGAGAGTCTATACCATGGGACCTCTCTATACCCAGTGTGGCAGGGACCGTCCCGGCTCCCGCGCGGGGGGGACCGCCGCGCGCGGGGGGCGGGGGTTGCGGCCTGCGGGGGGCGTGCGAGGCGTGCCGGTGGAGGCACGTCCGAAGTAAAGATATATCACTTTTTCCCTCAAATTGCGGGGTACATACTCGTACATGCCGCCAGACGTACGCCAGGAAAGCAAGGGAAATAGGGTGGTGGCAGTGGCAAGTATCGGCGCGGTGCCGGTGAGAGGACCAACCGCGGCGGCCGGCGCGATCCCCTTCTCGCGTCCCGTCTGGCGCACCCGCAGAGTGCGACGCACCGTGCGTTGACGCTGCTCCTGCCCACGCATCCTCACGCGCCCTCCTCCGGCGCCCCCACCTCGACGGGCTCCCAGCTGCTGCCATCTGCCGGCAGAGGCGGCGGGTCGGGGTCGGTGGGCCGGGCGGCTTGCGCGCAGCGGCGTCGGGCGGGCATGTTTGGCGCCTTCCGTTCTGTAGACGAGGAAGATCTCCTGGTCGTTTTCGACCTGCGCCGCCCGCAGAGGCGCGCCGTCGGGGTCGGCAGCGGAGGCGGGTGGCGGGCACTGCTAGGGTGCGACACTGCGTGGACGCTCGGCCTGGGAGCGGGCGCGCCTTTTGGTCGGCGAGGCTCTTCTTTTCGTCGAGCGGCACGTCGCCATTCTTGTCGAGGAAGAGCTTCATCTCGGCCGCGTCAACCTTGCTGATGGCGCTCAGCTTTTGGCGCAGGTCGGAGGCGGTGTCGGAGAGCTGGACGTACAGAAAGATGATGGTGTTTCGCCGCTTGACGCGGACGTAGTCCTGAGCCGAGGTGTCCTCGGCCATGGTGGCGACGGGGCGCTGCGCGCTGGGCGTTCGAGCGGGTCGCGCGGGGCACCGCCACCCAGGAGGCGAACCGCAACGACTACAGAAAAAAATCTGGCCGCGGGGCCTTGGGGCGGGTGCGGGCTTTATCTGATACGCTCAACAGCACAAATGATCTCAGAAGTTTCATTCATTTGAGAGGACCCTCTAGACTACAATCGAGTACTTGAAAAGAAAGAAAGAAAGAAAACAGACAACCCAAGGGAGGGATGGGATGGGAGAACGGCACGCCGCCACCACAGGGATTTTAAGGAGAGGAGTGTGATGCGCTAGCCGTCGCCCACCCTGGGGAGTCTGCCTCTTCGTATCTCTTTTCGCAGTCTCTCGCCGCTTCTCGCTGCAACCTTCATGCCACCTCGCGGCCGTCCCACTCTCGTCGTTCTCTCCCTTGTCACTTCCTCCTCTGTCGCGTCGTTCTCTTCTGCCTCGTCCTGCGAGTACTTGAGCACTTGAGCACTGGCTGGATATAGGGAGTAGGGTCGATTCCGCATACTCGATCGATCGAGTAGAGGACCCTCTACTCGAGTATAGGCTATAGCTCTCGAGGACCCTCTGCGGCACGAGGACCCTCTACGCACTACGCTCTAGAGAGAGAGATTTTAGAAAACCAACAAGTACAAGAAATCACGACTCTCACAGTGATTTGGGCTCGGCAGCTTGTCAGCCCTCAGCCGAAGCTGGGGCCGGTCCCGTAGCCGAGAGAGCCCGCGCCGATGAGTACGCTCTACGGGAGGTGAATGTGGCGCTAACAAAACTTTGGCTCAGCTCTGACGCACCCGCGCTTCGCCCACACAAGCAAGGCGGACATAAATAAAGCGCCGCCCTGCAACGGGGGTGGGGGGGCACGTAGTGCGCCAGGGGTTCTAGGCGACGGTGGCGTCCTCCAGCGGCGAGCCTGAGCTCGGTCGCGATCTCATCCGCCGAAAACATCCTTCTACGACAATTCGGAAACCTTTAGCGCCGCTCGACGACGCACACCGCCTCACCCAGCGTCTTTAAATTGCGTCACCGGTGCACTCCCACTCCGATGTGCGATGAGCCTCTTAACGGCGAGCCGTGCCTACTGACAATGGACGAACCGGCATACGTCGCGCTGGCGAGCTCTCTGGGCTTAAACGACATCGCCAACTTTCTCGTTGCCCTCGGCTCGGCCAGTGCGCGCATTCGCTACATTATCCAGCTCGTCATCGACCGGCGAGTCCAACAGCACAAGCGCCTTCCACCTGTGGATCAAGATTCGGATCAAACAATTACAGGGTCGGAGAAGGTTGATGGCATCCGCTGCCTTTGGGAAGTGCGCAGTCGTAACAGCAACATAATTTATCCCCGGCAGGTTGCGAGCTTGTCGATGACGAGGCCATCGAGTAGGAGCACCGCCGTGACATGCCAAGCACCGCCCAAAACGATGTCTTCGGCGTTGTTTACCGTCACGACGACTACCGAATCTGAAGTGTCTCCATTCCACCCATGCAGTCCCCGGAGGCGATCGTCGCCTCCTCGCTCATCCCAAAGCTGCCGATCGGCGCACGCTCCGACCCAATTCGACCTCCGGAATGAGCTGAGGAATGACCCATGCGCGATGGAACCTTCGCCACGCGTGTTTTGCATTCGTGGATCGTCTCGCAGGCTGCACAGCGGCCGTTGACATGTGCTTCCAGCTTCCTGCTGCGACTTTGTTTCGGGGTCGGTCGGCTGCTAGCGAGCGTGCCTGGCCCAGAGACCACGGCCTGTCTGCCTGCTTCAGAGCTCGTGGGATGGCCTACGCAAGTCCCACACGCGCATAGAAGCGGTTGTCGTGCCGCCCCCAACCTGCGAGGATCTTATTCTATAAAATACATAGAGAGAGAGAGGGTATTATTACTGAGCTGGATCCTGCCTAGTCAGAATGCCGCTAGGTTGAACGCTCACCATTATGCATTAAAGCAGGCCAGGTCTCACCACCTCTAATTGGATCCCTAGATCTTTCAATCCCCGGAGATCTTTCAACGAACGACTGACAACGTTCGTGTGCTCGGCTCTCAGCTCTAGTCTGGTTCAGAAGATGGCTCCGTGGGGTCCCGAGGAGGAGGAGATGTCGGAGAAGTAGGGCGCTCCACCAAACCCTATTCGTCGGCAGAGCCTTGATTGAGCCGCAGCCCGCGATCGCGCGTCCGTTTTTATTTTCCATCATGGCGCACGCCCTGTGTGCTTCGCTGTGCTGCGCACCTGTGTTGTTTTGTGTTGTCCCGCCCGCCCGCCCGACGTTTGTGGTTCGTATGGTGTGCTTGTCCGTGTGTGCCTTCCTGCGTCATGATACACCACAACGCTCCCCCTTCCTTGCCCAATGGGCCCGCATGCAAAGCAAACACTCATGACCGTGATCCGATCTCGCATGCACGGCACAGCGGCATTCGCAACCATCGGCGCAAACGCACACACTTCAGCTCGCCGCATGGGACTCCTTGCGCCACATTGTGGACGCTCACGGCAACCACCCGACACTCACTTGTCGGACTGTACCGCCTCGCAAGGGGGCGCGCCTCGCAATCATCGGCCGCACCTCAGCCGGCCGCCAATCCGTGTCCCAGGACTGCAACGGCGGGCCTTCGCTACCCTCCCCTTACCCCTGCAGCTCTCGACGGAGGTTGTATGCGGGTACACCGCCTGCAGCCCCGCCGCGAGAGGTCCACGTTGTCGTCAGAAGCCGTAGATGTCGTGCTGGAAGCTCCCAGCTCAAGGCAAGCAGTAGCACGACGCTTCACCGCTCGTCGAGCTGTCCGTCATCGTCTGGCCTGCTTGCTGGCTGGCGAACAGCACCCGCCGCTCTTGTGTGTTGCCCTTCATGGAGGTGGCAATGCAGCTGCACGATGTGCCAGCTGCGCAATCGGTGCTGGCAAACGAGCAGCGGGCCGGTTCGGCGGGCGAGCACGACTTAGCTGCAGGGCCCATCATCGTATTGTCGAGCGCGATGTCCACCTTTGCTTCTGCAATGAAAAAGAGCTGCGCCCCGAGTGGCCAACCTGTGGAGAAGCCGTGGAGCTTGCGTGAGTACACAACCGCCGTTTCATCACTGGGCGGAAAGGCATACGCGTTGAGCATTGCCACGATGTATGCGCTCGAGAAGCAGTAGCTCTGCGAATACTTGGACGCGACGTCGGCCCATGGCTTTGCACAAAACTCGGCGCCCTTTGCGCTGATTTGGTTGGTCGAAAGTGCCTTTGCGTCGCCCCAATCGACGAGCCCGAGCCCGTTGGCTGTGAAGAAGAGCGCACCCCGAGCCCAAAACTTGACGCCAGTGGGCGGCGGCTGATAGACGCCTTGTGCAGCACACGGCTCAAGCAGGCATTCGTTCTGCTGGTTAAGCAGCGCTTGTGTGAGCTCTTTACATTTGCTATAGTCGCCTGTGCCACGAAGGGTGCGTTCGCCAGCGCCCGCCACGTTCATGGAAAAGTTGAACCCTTGATTGTGGCACGGGCTGTCTAGAATCGGGCTTTCCTGGCTCCTGGATGCCAACGCCTTTGCATAGCGCAGCATCGCCTGATCTTGCCCGGACCGCATGTATGAGTACGAGTAGACGCGCTCTTGGGAGCTATCAACCCTTAGGCGGTAGCCAAAATCTTGGATGACTCCACTTGCCGGCGCAAACGTGACCTGAAAGGACGCCCCACCGTAGTCGAGGCAGCCCAGGAACACATCCTTTCCGAGCGTTGTCTGGAGAACGTACTTGTTCGTAAGCCAGTTAAAGAGGCCCTCGTATCCACCGGCGATGGTGTGGGCCGCCGCAAACTCAAAGCCAGAAGCTGTGATTGCCGCCTCAACAGCCGACCAGATAGGCACTTGCTCCATCTCGGACAACAGACGCATTCCCGCCGTGCCAAAAGCCCGGACTTTTGTAGTACTCGGGTCTGGTACCGCGAGGCGGGCCTGGTCCAGAAGGGGAGCGAGATAGGCGGTCAAGGCCTCCGGGTTGTTGGCGAACGACGAGATGCCTGGCTCAATTTCAAGCTCGACATCCGCCTCGGTGATGCTCCACCCCTTCTCCGGCCAGCTGAAGACACGGGCGCGTGTGCCAGAGGAGCCACAGTCGAGGATGATGCCCCATTGCGAGGCGGTGACCGCATGTGCGAAGGAAAGCGGCACCAGAGGGGAGAGTGATCGCATCGCCAGCACAAAGGACCCGCTTAGAAGGCCGCCGTGAGCACTCGCCGCGATGAGGCAGATGAAGACGGTGCAGAGCTCGGGCCACGAGAGCAAGCCGAAGGGAGAGACGGAGCCCTCCGGCGTGACCGGCTTGACCGTCTTGGGCTTGACCGTCTTGGGCTTGACCGTCTTGGGCTTGACCGTCTTGGGCTTGACCGTCTTGGGCTTGACCGTCTCGGGCTTGACCGTCTTGGGCTTGATGACCGTCGCGCCCTGAACAGGGGCGCGAGACTGGCTGTGAGCGGCGAGCAGGGGGCGGAAACCGCACATGCAGGCGGCGAGCACCGAGTTTGTGGCCGACGGCGTGGATCCGCGGGTCGCCTTGGAAGGCGCCTTGCCGGTGTCGGCGCCACCGACGATGCCCTCGTCGCCGCCCGCCCCGATCAGGGCCCCGTAACCGTTGCTGCAGTCGATCGGGGCGGACGCCTCCTTGCGCTCGTTGTTGCGGCGCGACTTTGAGGGGGTCGTCCACTCGGAGATGTCCTGTGCACACGCGCAAGCTGGGCGCGTCAGCAGCTGTGAGCGCAGCTCCGCTTGCACCGCAGCATGCGAGGCGCTCGCCGCCGGGGCGGGCTTCTCCTCTGGAAACACCTTGGCCGAGACCGTCCAGTCGGCGTCGCCCTATCGAAAGCGGGATGGGATTAGGAGCGTGGCTCCCAGACGCAGCACACAGAAAGCACAAGGCGCTCACCGCCGGGGCGGGCTCCTCCACTGAAAACTCCTTGATCGACGGCAGCGGCGCGCCGTCGGCGGCGACCGGCAAGAAAGCCGGCGCGTCTTCGGTGGCCGGCTTGAGCGCCGGGTCGTTCTTGATGGCGCCGGTCTCGTCGAAGGAGGCCTCCGCGCCAGACGTTGCCGCAGGGATGTCCTTCTTGAGGGCGCCCTTGATGGCGTCAATGCCGTCCTTGAGCGGGCTGGGCTCGCTCTCGGGCGGGATGCCGACGGCCTTGGCCGTGGCCTTGGCCTTGGCCGAGTCGACCGCGCCCGCGGCGGGCGCCTCTGCCGCGGCCAGGTCTTTCTTGATGATGCTCTCGTCGGAGGCCTCCGCGCCAGACTTTGCGGGGACGTCCTTCACGAGGGCGTTCTTGGCGCCGCACGCCTGTGGGCCAGGGACGATACGGCGGAGTTGGGACGGGAAGATCGCGCTGATAGGATGAACACGCGCATTGACAGGCACCTCGGCTCCGAGGAGCGAAGGGGATTCCGACGCAAACGAGAGGACGATTGTGACTCGGCCTCCGTCGCCAGCCGGCACGAAGCCGACCTTCGCTTTGTAGTCGATGTTGTCCATGATCGAGTTGTCCTGTGCAAGTCGCATCATCATGAAGGTTGAGACGGGCGCTTGCATTGGATGTGCACAAACAGCTATATTCGCTTTGTGGAGGTGTACGGGGTCTGAACTGAGAGGGACGGGGGACGGGGGACAAAGTCGATCAGCCTGCGGGGCGGGGTGGGGTGCGGGAAGCGGGCTCAAGATGCATGGACACGCGCGGCAGCTGGCTGGCAGAGGAGGGGCTGCAGACGCTTCGGCGACGAAGGGGGCTTGTAACTGACGGCAGAGAATGCGGTGGGGCGGACT
>NW_005200506.1:86289-87373 GCF_000372725.1 Emiliania huxleyi CCMP1516
CGAGATCGACCCGAGACTGACCCGAGATCGACTCGAGATCGACCCGAGATCGACCCGAGATCGACCCGAAATCGGCACGAGCGATCAACCCAACAATGCCCCAGAGCCCCCTCCGGGGGGACCCCCCCTCACCCCGAGTGTCCGTGTCCTTCGCGAGTCACCGATGGGGAGCGGGGGGGGGTGCGAGATGCACAGGGGAGGCTGGGGAGGGGGGGGTCCACTCTCAAGACTGCCGACCGCGGGGGGGTTTTGTCCCACAGGGTTTTACCCTCCGCGTTAGGATCGGCGCGGCGAGGGGGTAGGTTCGAATTCGCCGCGCAACATTTCACCCCCACAGGACCCCGCCCACCCCCCCTCATGGTCCCACCTAGTACCCCAATGAGCCTTCGCACCCCCTCCTTGCGCAGTGTCCCCCACTATGTGTCGCCGTTATCGGGGCATGCTATCCTGTGTAGTCAGGGCAAGTGGGGGCGTGTCCAGGACCGCGAGACATGCCCGGTAGAGACTAACGAAGGGCGTGTGTGTCGATCTATTGACCGATCGATGTGCGATGCTTTGGAGGACTGGGATCGTGGTCCGAGCCTGCTTGAAGCGGCTCAGATGTAAGCGGCATCTATGTACTCGAGTATCTGTATTCTGAGGTGAAGGACAGCTGCTGCCAGGCCCCAGGCTCTGGACACCGCTCACCGGCGCCCGGTTGTAAGGGGCCCCGCGCCGGCAGACATCGCGGGGCTGGCGGGGGGGGGGGGGGGGGGGATCCTTTCCACCAAAAAAAATCGGAATCGAAGTATTCCAAAAGAAAAACCAGTGTGGGGCCCCCCACCAGGGGGAGCGCCTAACGCAGGGGGGGCGGGGTCTCAACCATGAGGGGGGACCTTGCCGACAGCCTTTTAAGCCTGAGCCTTAAGGGGGGGGGGGGAAAAGACCCGAATTCCGGGCCCACGCCCTCAGGGCCTTGCCCTGCCGAAGCAAGGGGGGGCTCCCGCTGCGTCATGGTACTACATTGATGAAAAGCAGAACTACCTGGGTCCGGGGGACACCAACGGCTTGGGGGAGCTGCTGGCCCATGCGTACCTGTCGCACG
>NW_005200506.1:88789-119247 GCF_000372725.1 Emiliania huxleyi CCMP1516
GCGACGATGGCGGTGGTGGCGACGGGGGTGGTGGACTCGGTGGTGGCGGTGAGGGTGGCGGGCTCGGCGGAGGCGGCGAAGGTAGCGGCGGCGAGGGTGGCGGTGGGTGGCGGCGGAGAGGGTGGCGGCGACGGCGACGGCGGTGACGGCGGTGGAGGGCTCGGCGGCGGCGGCGGCGGCGGCGGCGGCGAAGGTGGAGGCGACGGCGGCGGCGGTGACGGCGGCGGCGGAGAGGGAGGCGGGGGGCTCGGCGACGGTGGACTTGGAGGCAGCGGGCTCGGAGGCGGTGGGCTCGGCGGCGGAGGCGAAGGAGGCGGCGGTGATGGCGGCGGCGGCGATGGCGGCGGCGACGGTGGAAGAGGCAACGACGGTGGCGGCGACGGCGGCGGCGGGGAAGGCGGCGGAGGAGAGGGTCCCGGAAGACTCGGTGGAGGCGGCGACGGCGGTGGCGGCGATGGCGGAGGTGGCGAGGGTGGCGGTGGAGAGGGCGGCGGCGGCGAGGGAGGCGGGGCTGGTAGAGGCGGCGCGGATTGAGGCAAAGGTGGTGGCGGCGCGGGTGGCGGCGGCGAGGGTGGCGGTGGCGAGGGCGGCGGAGGTGAGGGCGGCGGCGAGGGCGGCGGCGGCGACGGCGAGGGCGGCGAGGGCGGCGGCGGCGAGGGCGGCGGTGAAGAGGGCGGCGGCGGCGAGGACGGCGGCGGCGAGGGTGGCGGTGGAGAGGGCGGTGGCGGCGAGGCGAGACGCCCCGCGAGGGCGTGAAGGACGGGTGAGTCGTATGCGCACTTGTACGCAACTGTGAGCGCCGTGCTGCCAATAGAGGGGCCAGCCAGGACGGCCGGCTGCCTGAGCGGGCATTGGCGGCGGGCGGCGGCGAACGCACCTCCCGAGGGACTTGCGTTGCGCCACCAAGTTTCGCGGGGCCGCCGGGATTCCTGCGGCGCCAGCTCCAGCCTTTCGTCATGCGCCGCCGCCCCTCTGGGGGCGCACCGGCAGTTCCCCACGCGGAGTTCCCCACGCCGTACCGGTGTTCCCCACGCGCTGTGCCGGTGTTCCCCACGCGAATTTCGAGTTCCCCACGCGGGTGTATAACTCTTGGTTTTGTAAGTAACGCGGGCTGTGCCACAGTGAAATGGCACTAGCCAAGGCCAACCGCTCTCCGGGTAAAGCACCCGGGTATATGTATGTAACTGTAGAGAGGACTCGGTTTGGGGAGGGGTGGGGGGGGGAACTTTTCGGCGGTCGTGGAGGGTCGTGGAGGTCGTGGAGTGGCGAGTCACGCTCGTGCGGACAGCATCGATGCCGTCGCCGGACGCGGCGGCGAGGCACACGGGCGCCGGCGTGGCGCGTCGGCAGGCCCACCACGAGCGGATGCGCGACGAGCGCGCTCGGGAAGCGGCCGCGGGCGATGCGGAGCTTCCGCCGGAGGACGACGCGGTCGAGATGGCGAGCGCCGCCCACGTGATGGACAGCGTGGCGGAGGTGGGCCCGAACTACACCCTGCTGCGCAGCAAGGAGACGAAGGGTGGCGAAGCGGCGGAAGCGAAAGCGCGAGGATGCCAGGGCGGCGCTCGACGGCCACACTGTCCTGTCCACCGGATCGCGCCTCGAGATCTTCTGCGACAGTGAGCGGTGGTACCCTGCGACCGTCATGGCGCGGGAGGAGGACGGAGACGGACGGATCGTGCACGAGGTCGAGTACGACGGCTACGGATCGGCGGTGGTG
The DNA here is from genome assembly GCF_000372725.1 of Emiliania huxleyi CCMP1516. Classification (NCBI taxonomy): domain Eukaryota; phylum Haptophyta; order Isochrysidales; family Noelaerhabdaceae; genus Emiliania; species Emiliania huxleyi. Next base: position 90,510 of record NW_005200506.1, read on the forward strand.
GAACATGCTGGACGACGAGCGGTGGCGCGCCGTCCCAGAGCAGGCCGGCGCGGGCGCAGGCGGCGCTGCCACAGACGGGGATGGGGATGCGGCGATGGACCGCGCGGACGGCGAGCATGGCGCCCGTGCCGCGGGCGCCGCCGAGGCGGCCGAGGTGCGGCCGGCGCCGCCTCCTGTGCGCCGGGGTGTGCGGCGCAGCGCGCTGGCGGACGCCCTCGAGGCGGAGGATGACGAGCAGCAGGAGGAGGCCGCGCGCGGCGATGGGCGGCCGATGCTAGCGCCCCACGGTCCGGCGCTGTCGGTGCAGCTTCGGCGCGAGTTCCTGGCGACGCAGGCCGCGGCGGGGAAGAGCGTGCCGATGCAGCGGACGGCCCTCGGTCTGCACCCGACGGTGCGGTGGACGATCCGCTTCGGCAAGTGGGCGACGACGCGAATCATCGCGCCGAGGGCGAGCCGGTGGCACGCGACCGAACAGGGCGACGCGCGGGAGGAGGAGCCGACGGTGCGCACGGGTCGCGGCGAGAACACGATCTACGTCGCGCTGCAGCACATGAAGAACCACGTGTGGCGCGAGATCTGGCCGGCGATGCCGGACGACGCGAGGCAGTACTGGCGGCTGGTGACCAAGCAGGTGATGTCGCTGTACGACGGCGGCGGCGGCGGGATGAAGGACGCGGCAGGAGCCGCCGGCCGGGCGGCGGGCCGCGAGGCGGCGCGGGAGAGCGCGTCGCACGGGCAGAGTGAGGCGGCGCAGCTATCGTGACATACCTGCAAAAGTCCAGGTTTACCCGAAAAATACCTGGACGCGTCCCGACCAACGTATGCCGCGCACGACGCCATATCGCCTTGTCCCAGGGCCAGTGCGCTACTTGCGGCGCGCAACTCCTGCTCAAGTACGCGCACCTTTCCTTCTGCTGCCGCTATGCGTGTCTTAAGGCAGCTGCGGCGAAGCGGCGGGCGCGGCATGCCGATGGCAGTGCGGACGATGCGGTTGCGATGTGTTCTGCTTCAAGATCGTGGCGGTGCTTGGCATGCACTTCTGCGATCCCAATCAGCTCATCGCAACGAAGCAGCGCAACAAGCTGGCTGCTGCCAACAAGGCCCTATGCTACCTCACGCGCGGATCGTTCAAAGAGGACCAGCATACACAGGCTTCTGTGACATGCGTTTGTTTGAGCTTGAGGCTATTTGTGAGAACTGTTTGGCTTGAACATTGCGCTCAAGAAGAGCAACGAGAATCGGAAGAGACATCAGAAACGGCTACAGCGGCCGTCACACGACGCTCGGCTGGCGAATAAACGCGCTCGTCGGTGACGGCTTCCTCCAACCTGCGCCGCGCTCGGCGAACCTCGACAGCGCCTTCGGTGGCATGCAGCTCTTTGCGCCTGAAGCTTGGAGAGCAGCTCCTCTGCTGCTCACACGCTCTGCACAGATGGCACAGCCTACTGTGCGGCTGCCACAGCTGTGACAGCGATGGGCTCGCCCTCACTGGCCCTCAGTCACTTGTGCTGCGGCTTGTGTGAGCGACACTGCTCGGCGACTGCTGGCACACTGTGAGACCATGGGTGGGAGGTAAAACCACGCTACCAGCGCTTGGTCACATCGGCCCCGAGGTCAGATTCTTCTACTCTGTTGATGACAACACTTGTCTACTCGCTGGAGCCGAGCAGGAGGGCCCGGCGCACAACCCCTGGTCAACTCACCCTCCACACCCCGTAGGCAGGCAAAGATGAGAGATCCACTGATGGATATGAAGAGAGGGAATGCTCTGCCCTCATCGTCATCCGGCTGCCCATCAAAGCTTGGGGCCAGATCGTATCGAGAACGGAAAACACGCCGCCGATGCTGAGCCCCACGAGTATGTCTTCTTGGTTCTTGTCGTTGACGTTGGTGCTCTGAAAGCTGAAAAAGTGTGAATGCTGTGAAAAGAGAGTTAAACATATTAGGGGGACGGGGGGAGAGCGGTCTAGGGCGTGCAGACTGCAGTATACTCACAGAACGCCACAAATTTGTCAACCCGCAAAACACTCACTGTCACTGCAGTATATTCGGGGCAGGGGCCGCGTCAATCTTTCGCTGCGGTTCTGTTCGGGTCGAGGTCCTGCGGCCGTCGATGCGCCGCGCAGTCCGCTGGCGTGCAGCTGCAGGCGGAGGTGGCCGAGGTGATGGCGGAGGCGGGGGCGGCCGCCGCGGCAAGGTTCCCGAATGGCGCGTCGAGTTTTGTGGGGCGGAAGTGGCCCTGTCAGCTGCCGCTTTGCTTGGGGCCCCGTCCTGAGTGAGGGCGGCGGCCGCTGGCGGGCCCCGGCGAAGGCCCTTTGGCGGCGGCCGCGCGACATCCTCTTTCGACGGCGGCGGACCCGACACCGAGAGAAGCGGCAGCGGCGGCGGCGGCAGCAGTGGCGGCGGCGGCGGCGTTGGGCCGAGCTGCACTGGCGTCAGCGGCGGAGAGGGCAGCGGCGGCGGCGCAGAGGCGAGGGATCGTTGCGCGGCGATGAGGCAGGAGGCGGTGACGTTGCAGAGAGCGGCGGCGCAGAAGAGCGACAAGTTGCGGCGGCCGCGGATCTCGTTGTACCCGAAGAGAGACCAGAGGATGGAGACGAGGAAGGCGCCTGCGGGAGGGGTCGGAGGGGGGGGTTTGGAGGGGTTGTGGCAAAGGTTTGGGGGAAGGGGGGGGAGGGGGGGGGATGCCGTTGGAGGAGAGAGCGTAGCCGATCCCGAAACCGAGCGTGTCGATCGCAACCTGTTCACGGCGTGAGGCGTGAGCGGCGTCGCTCTCGAGCCGACGCCCAAAGCGGCTCGAGATCGCAAACCATCGTGCAGACTGTAGAGACGCCCCACAGCAGACCGGCCCCGATGGAAGGCAGCATCGCCTCCAACGGCACGGCGTGAACCGCGAGGCGGCGCCACTGCGCTCCAAGCGCGTACGCCGCGTAGATGCCGACGGCGCCGCAAAACGAGCCGAGGAACTGGGCAAGGGTGACGCGCATCCGGCGGAGGAGCGCGCCGGCGGCCGGGTCCGTGTCGGGGTGTCGGATGACGTAGATCGCGCACGGCAGGAACTGGACGCCGTACATGCAGCCCGCGTACAGCGCGAGCGCGATGCCGCGCACCCACGCGCCGCCGAGCGAGCCGCCTTTGCCCCGGAGCGGCGCAGTCGCCTCCTCGCCCTCCCACTCCCCAACCGCGGGCAGAGCCGCCGCTGCGACCGCAGACCCGCCGAGTGGCTCGCTCGGGCCGGCGGCCGGCCCGCCCTTCGCTCCGTTGCGGCCGGCCCGCCGCAGCGGCGGTGCGGCAAGCGCGTCCGCATCGGAGGGAGGCACAGCTGTGAGGGGCTCCGACGGGCCGAATCTTGGCCGGCATGCAGCAATGAGGCTCTGCTCGGGGAGGCAGTCCTCGTCGACGGGTGCCTCGGAAGGGCTCGGCGGGGGCGAGTCCTACTCAGAGAGCTGCAGGGGTGGAGGGAGAGGCGGAGGCGCGAGACGCACTCCCCAAGCTCCGCTGCACTCGCCTCCTCGCCGCCTCGCGCGAGCCCGGTCACTGCAGCCGCATCCTTGGCCGCCGCGTGCCCGTTTTGCATAGCGTCTGCGAGAGCGTCCGACGACGGTGAACGCGGCGACTCGGCGGCCACCTCCGGCTCCGCCACACTCAGCTCCGTCTCCGCCAGCGGGCCCACGCTCAGGTAGCGCCCCGACGCCATTCGCCGGCGCGACGCCGGCTCGCTCGCCGTCGGAGGCTGCACGCCCGCAAAGAGGAGCAGGCCGCAGACGGACAGTCCGCAGCCCGTCCAGCCCATCCACGCGAGGCCGAGCTGAGAGGGAGGCAGGCACTCGTGCTGGACGCACGGGCCGGCTATGCCGGCGGCGTACGCGACCGCGATCGAGGTGCCCGTCTGCACCGCCATCGCGAGCCCGATGCCGAGGCAGCGCACCATCTCGACTGTGGCGGCATTGCCACATGCCCAGAGCACGCCGGTGAGCATGCAGAGGAGCGGCAGTCGGGGCCGCAGCTCGCCGGCGAGGTGGTCGTCGCCCGGGGCGTAGCCGTCCTCTGGCGGCGCCGCCGCCAGCGTGGCGAGGCCGACCAGCAGCACGCCAGAGCACATCCACAGCTGAAAGAGGAAGCCGTCCCCGAGGCTCGCCTCGTGCTGCTTGATGAGGACGGGCCAGGTGCCCCAGCCAAAGGAGCCGAATAGGGCAGCGCCGAAGCCCGCAGCGAGGCTCATACAATGTGCTTGGGTGCACGGCCACAGCGCGCGGGCGAACTTTCTCAGAGAAGAAATCAAACATCACTGGTGGCTTGTCTGTTCTCTAGAGGCAGACTCCCTAGGGTGGGCGACGGCTAGCGCACCACACACATCTCCTTAAAATCCCTGTGTGGTGGCGGCGTGCCGTCCTCCCATCCCTCCCTTGGGTTCTCTGTTTTCTTTCTTTCTTTGTTTTCTTTCTTTTAAATGAAATGTGCCCATGCCCATGCCCATGCCCAGACCGCTAACTCGAGCGAGCCCAAACAGGGCCGTGCCGCTCCTCTCCACCGTGATGCTCCTCGCCATCATCGTCACCACGACGAGTCAGCTGCGGACGGGCGTCGCCCGCGACATGCGCACGTAGCCCGACAACTTTCAAGCACGCAGGCAGAACCCTGAGAACGTCGCCATCGTGTAGCAGGCAGGCCTGGCTAGCCGCGTGTTGGGGAGTAGTGTTTGTTTGTGTGGTGTACTCTCTCTCCACTCAGTGTATATACAGTGAGTGAGCAGCGCACGATAAAAACAATGAAAAAACCTCGAAGCCCTGGGAGCCCTCCCCCTACTGTTTTAAAAATCCACACACTAGGCACGGGACTGGCGCGCACTGGCACTAACACAGGAGAATTTTACAAACAAGCTCGCTCGCACGACACTAGGCACGGGACTGGCGCGCACTGGCACTAAGAAGAATTCTAAAATTCGCCTCTCTCACACAAAAACACAACCCCTGACCCAAGCAAGACGCACAAGCAAGCACAGACAGTCGAGAAGGGAAGAGACAGCAACGACAGCACACTGAGCGAAGAATTCGCGACGATCTTCGTGCACGTCCGCTCGTCCAAGCCCATCTGCTATGGCCGAACTTTCAGAGAGCCGAAAGCAGGCAAGACCGGCAACGCTCATACTCTAACTCTGAAAAATCCTCCAAACTCTTCCCCCATCTCAAAAACTCTCTCAAAAAGAATCCTCTGACGCAAAAGACCGACTTTGCCACAAACTATCCCGAAACAAACAACCCCGAAAGCATTTCCTCCTCGTGACTTGTCACCAGGAACGGCGAATCCGTGTATGATGTGGCGCGCCCGTATCGCTGCACACCGGCCATCCGAATTCGCAGCCTCCACAGTTTGCGCAATATATGCGAGAACATCTTCGCTCCAAATGAGACTCGGAGGAAAGTTTTTTTGGAGCACTTGGAGTGCAGTCATTAGCCTCACATCCAGGGCCGGGGAGCTAAGAAGCGCACCCAGCGGGCCGGATGATCGGGATCGGGCTACGGGCAAGAAAGCCCTAGCCCCGGGGGTGCGCGTTCGCAGGGAAAGGGCCGTAAAGTAAACACGGGTCTCCGAGGGTTAGTTCCGTGTACCGGGTTTCCCCTTAACTGCAGAACGCCCCCTCTACTCGGAGCTAACGGACACACAACACTGTACTCCACGCACGTACACGGATACGCCTCATGTGCGCCCGCCCGACTCCGGTCCCAGAGTCCCTTCCCTCGCCCGTCAGGGCGAGCCCTCGGCTCGTTCCGGTCCCTTGCTCGCCTTCCGGGCGTTACCAGACTGCCTCTGTAGTCGTTTTTGATGCCTCTTCCTCGGCTGTGGCCTCGACTCCGCTTCGCCTTCGACTGGTACCGCAGCCTCCGAGAGCGTCGGCGGCCCGGTCGGGGTCTCCCCGGGCGAGGACGGCGGCATTGGATCGTGTCGCCACCCCTCCCAGGGAGGACGGGCCCGCTCTCCCTGGTCGGCGAGTCGCGCCCGCATCCGCGGCCTCTCTATCGTTCTCGGCTCGCCCTCCCCCTCCGCCGGCTCCTCACTAAGCTCGGGGAGGCGCGGTCCCTCTTGTCGTAGATCACGGCGGTCCAGCCGCCGCCGCGACGGGTCTACCCCCGGTGGGCTCGCACGACCCGACTCCCCTCGCAGAGGCCGAGTCAGCTCGACTCTCACCTCCCCCGACAGTTGACTCCAGGCCTCACCCGGGGCCCTCCGGTCCCGGCCTTCCGGTCCGCCGGCTGACCCGCTGTCTCCCCACGGCACCCCCCCCCCTCGGACCCCTCCCCCGGGTACCCCAGCCTCCGACGGGCCGGCTCCGGAACGCCGCCGATGCGGCGTATGCCCCTCCCCCCTCGCTCTTCTCCCTCCCGAGGTCTTGCAGCTGCCCCTGTATGTGCGACACAATCCTCTCGTGCGAAGTGGTGGGGAGCTTCTCCCCCGTCGCCTCGTCTACGTCGAGGAGGAGGCCATCCACCTTCCCGCCCCCTCCCCTCCCGCCCATTTTTTTTTCTAAATCAGTCTTGCAAATTAACGCGTACGTGCGGGGTTCGCTCCGACCTTCTACCGAAAAATAGCCTCGCTGCCGACCTTCTACCCATACATATACGGCAATAAACGGTTTACGGCTTTAGTTAGCATCGCTCCCGGCATTCTACTTACGTAGAACGAACACGAAGAGCTCGGACTCTGTATGACAAACACTTGATCACACACACGAAAACAGAGAGCGCGCGGGTTCTCAAGAATCGATTGACGTAAATACAACAAATATGCCATGTTAAAGAGTGCAACGCCTTCATTGGGGGTGTGTTTGCGCGATTGACATGTACATGTGAGGGTACTTTGCAACCTCGCGCACTCTTCGTGAGACGCAGAAAGTCCCGATAATGTTATGCTTGCTCTGTAGCATATTCTCGGCATGCACATGCACATGTGCATCATTGTATGTGCCTGCAGTCCACTCGCAGACGGCAGGGGTCCTCGTCGATGACGGATCGCACCACGCTGCTAAAACTCGTCCAGCTGAGGTTGTTGTTCTGATTCCACGCCCGCCTAGCGCGCGAGGCTCGGAGCGTGACATCGGAAAGATTGCCCTCCCCCCCAGCGTGCAATGCGCCTACGACAATGCGCTTGAACCGCAGCGTCGGCTCCACACGCTGCCGAAACAGGTCCCGCCATCCAACGTCCGGGTTGTCCTCAAATCCTCGGTTGATTGCCTCGACCAAGGTGCGGCCCGAGCGGAGATGCATGGCGTGTATGCAGTCGCCGCCATTCATGCAGACGAGCATATCCACTGCTCGCACGCGCGCGATCGTCTCACGTAGGCTGAGTGTTGCAAAGGGAACGGCATTGCAGTGGATGGACCATCCCCGGTGCCGAAAGCTCGGGCACGCTGCCAGGAGCTCCGGGATATTGGCGATGTCCCGACCGTGACTTGACCGCCGGATGGTGAATAAGACTCTCAGCCGCTGCCTGGTCGTGTAGAAGCTCCTCGATTCCGCGCGAAGGTCGTCGAAGCCGAGCGCCGTATCCAAAGCCTGGCGTGCCAACCAGGCATCGCGGCCAAAGACGTGGCCAGGCCTGCACAGGCCCAAGCGCGCGAAGCACTCCCGCTTCGCACAGCGTGGGAGCGGCTGGCCCTTGACACGCGACGCGCCCAAGACGTCGTCACGCTCGAAGGTGCAGATGCCATCTGTGACAGCGGCGAGCGGTTCCCACGACTGCGGGAAGAGCGCACCGGAAAGCATGAGCCGCTCGCGCCCGAGTGTGCCCTGGTGCAGTGCCGCGCCCAGAGGTAGGATGGTCGTGAGCTGGACGTCACTGAACCCCACCTCCCACTTTGGCCACAGCATTCTCGCGGCCCTGGTTTCCACCGGCTCCGGCGGGAGTTGCCCGCTGACGACGGAGACGTCTTGCTCCAGGTGCCTGAGCGGGCCGAATGGATTGAGGGGGTCTTGGAGCCCGTGCATGTGCTCGAGTGCGATGGCGACATCGTCCGAGGCGTGCGGGCCATGCACTTCTATTTGGAAAGGGCGGTCGCGCATCGGGCACCGCGACGAGCAGCGAGGCTGCGGCCGGCCGAGCGTCACGCACGCCTGGCGAAGGTAGCTGCAGTCCACCATGGGCCGGTCGCCAACCTTGCGACGGCGATTGTTGACGTGAGGGAAACGGACCCGCTGGTGCAAAAGAAAGGAGTGGTTAGGTGACAGCAGGCTTTGGTTTGCATGCTGCAAGTAGGTCACCGCACGCCCCTTCCAGTAGTTTGACGACTGAAATGTGCCACAAGAGACCCAACAGAAGCAGCCCGCCGGCTGGCGTAGCGTAAAGGCCGGCCACTGCGTGCACTTCCTAGCGCATTGCCGCACGTGGGTGGCGCTGTGCCTGCGGTGAGCCTCGGCGAGTGTCTCGTCTTCGCCGCAATGACGCGGCACGCAGCGCCAGCCAGTGAGCTCGGTGCACTTGAGAGTCGCCGCTGTCGTGTGCATGGACAGTAGGACGAGCGCTGTCGGTCGTCGCCTCTTTTTCGTCGTCGGCGCGCTGCCCGCCGGCCGTCGTCGCTCCATTCTGATGGTGAGAACGGCGTCTTTTCGGGGAAGTGTTTTTGAGAAAAACGTTAGTGCTGATCTAGAGATCTATCAGAATGCCATCGCCAGTATGTGCTAAGGACAACAGGTTGTGACTCTCAAGCAGTCGTATTCGTAACTACAGTTTCGTGATGGTCCGAGAACTCAACTTCGTAGCAATTACTAGTTCTGCAGCGTGCACCTCAATCCTGTACCGTGTTTGTTATGACCCCCCCCAATGAACACACCAGTGAGGGTGGGCGAGACGATCGAGGCGTCCCGTACCATGCGGAACCGACCCTATCCAGTGCTCAAGTGCTCAAGGTCTGCAGACTTCGCCGACCTGTTTAGATTTTAATTCGGGTCGGCAACGAGCGCTTCTGACAGTGCCGGACGGTGGAAAATTGGCCAGGGTCCTATACGAGAAGAGGGCCCTTAGGGGCCTAGAGAACACTTTCCCTTTTCTCCCAGTCAGCTAAAAGTACAGTCCGAGAAATTAATCTGCGGCGCCATACTTGGTTGGGAGCGTGCGTCCGATCGGCAATCCGCACACGCAAGTTGGCGCGACAATGTCGAGCCACCCGCGCGAGCACCGCCCCGTCACGGCGATGGACTGGGCCGCTCTGGCGCTCGGCGACCACTCCGCCCTCCGCACGGGCGCGCCGCTGCGCGCGCCGGTTTACAGGGGTGCTGGCGCTCCGGCTCCAGCCGAGAGCCTGAGTGAGCCGCTGATCACCGCCCCTGGCCCGGCGATTGAGGACTTTCCCAGCCTGATGGACGCGGTTGCGCCTCCTCCGGCGACGACCGCGTCCGGCTACAAGCGGATCCCGGAGTCGGAGCGCGTGCAGGCGGCAGTCGAGGCGGCGTGCGTTGCCGCCGAGGCCAGAATGGGGAAGAATGCGGAGGGCATCGTCTCGTGCCTGCGCTTCTCGGCGCCCGCGATCGGCGTCGGCTGGCGGGTCCTCTTCGTGCTGGTCAAGCTCTACGTGTGGCTCTTCAAGGTGGGGTACTGGGTGTACGAGCGGCTGCCAAAGGCGCTCGCCCGCTTCATCTTCGGGCTGACGCTCGCCATGTTCGGCGGGACCTACGTCGTCACCCTCGCCGCGGTCGAAGGCTTCCACAAGCTCGGTGGCGCCAAGCTGTGGGGTGAGATCGTGTACATCTACGAGCAGGTGCTCATTGTCGAGGCGGCGAGCACCAAGGACGACGACCGTGACGAGGACGCGGACGGCATCGCGGACGTGGACCAGATCGCGCCGCACGAGCTGCTCCGGCGCAAGACGGTGGTCGCAATGGAGGCCATAACAGAGCCCGACCGACTGCAGACGGCCGTGGGCGCTTTCTGGACCGCCTATCTGGCGCGTGCCTCAGTCAGATCAGTGGGGAGTGCTCGCTCCGCACCCATCCCTCGCTGGCGTGTCGCAATCTAGGCGGTGCTGGCCTCGCTGAAGGTCATGTTCGCGCGGACGGTGGCGCTGGCGCTCGGGATCGCCGAGATGCTCAACCTGCCGTGCACGCGGGTGCTCGCGCCCGTCATCGCCCTGTGCCTTGGCCCAAAGACCAAGCACTGGGCCCCGACGATCGTCTCGAGCATGATCAACGTCATCGCCATCATCTTCGCGTGGTACATCCAGATGGTCATCTCGGCCTTCTACTCGGGGCTGCGCGGGGGGCGCATCGCTGGCAACGCCTTTGTGGACCTCGTCTCCTTCACAAAGGTCGAGATACTTTGCGACTCGCTGCGCGACGGGTTTTGCCCCAACGCGGAGTTTCTCAACTTTTTCAACAACAAGATTGGCGGTGAGGGGCTGGAGCATGTGATGCAGTTCCTCAAGGAGCGCGAGAGAGACAAGAGCAAGATCCTGCCAAAGCTGAACCGCGTACGCGTGGGCAAGAACAAGCTGTCGTCCGAGCAGCAGCAGGCGCTGAAGGAGCTCTGCTCGGAGCTCGGCCTCAAGTGTGAGACGTGAGAGGGTGGGCGGACACTTTTAGGACAGTCGTGCGCGACTTGGACTAGAGCGACACGTGATTTAGTCGAATTACAGTGGCTCACGAGATGTGTTTTGCTTTTGGGCTGGTCGCCTGATTGCGTCGTGGGCGCGTCCAAGCTGCAACCATAGCGAGCACATGCACATGTTGTGCATGTGCAGGTAAGACGGGAGAGAGTCGTGCGAAGAGAAGAGCAAGAGGCGCCTGTAGAGCTGTATATGCTGCGCTCAACGGAGTAGTGTCGCAGAGAGCATCGTGATCGTCCGTCGAGCGCGTCGTCCGCAGCTCGTGGACGTGGTCGTGTGCACGCGCTCTGGACTGCACTGGGGGGCACAGGAGACACCCAGACAGGTGTGCCGGCGGCTGGTGGCACCGTGCCGGTGGCGGGGTGCGGCACTGTGCCCCCCGGGTGTGGGCGCGCGGAGGGACCGCGGCGCCGACGATATTTTGCACCTTCAAACAGCTCTCCCCCCTCTGCACCACACACACATGATGAGCTCTCAACTCGTCTTTCGTTCGTGTGTACAAATCTTCTCCAGAGAGCCGACGTCTGCCCTACGCAGCCGCAGCCCGCGGGTTGAAGGTGACGCGCGCCGTCTCGCCGACCTCGAGCACGAACCGCTCGCCCGGCGCGAATAGGAGCACGCGGCGCGAGCCGGGCCGAGACGAGAGCAGCGGCGCGCGCCCGTCGCTCCGCTCGACGGTCCTCGTGCCGCACTTGGACCAGCAGTCGAAAATGGCAACCTCGTGCGCCGTGCGGAGCGCGATGAACTGCACGCGGCCGATGAGCAGGTTCTCGCCCTCCACCCCGCCACGCTTCTCGTGCCCGACCACGATGTCGCACAGCCCAAACCGGCCACACAGCACCGAGCCGCTCCCCGCCGCCTGCAGCTCACTCGTGCGCGGGCCCGTCCCGCTCACGAGAAACTCGAACCCCGCGCCGCTCCCATCGCCGCCCCCACCGCCGCCGCCGCTGCTTGGCCCCGGTGCCGCGCACGCCGCCGGCGCGGCGGCAGCGCCGTGCCGTTCACGAGTTCGGCGCGGGCTGTCTGCAGCCGCCGCCGCGGCGCCGCTGCGGCCGCGCGGACGGCAGCCAGCAGCCTCGCCGCTCAGGCTCTCCATCGACGCGGTGGGCTCGGCGCCCAGCACTGGAACAGGCCGCGTGCTGCCAGCCCCGCCCGCGGCCCTGCCCGCCGCGCCGCTGCCCGCCGCACCGCCGCCCGCCGCGCCGCTGCCCGCGCCGCCTCGAGGAGAGGCGCGGTCGATGAGACGATTGAGCTCGACGACGACTTCGAGAATCTGCGACTTGACGGCCGACCAACCCTCCGCCCAGCCGTCGGCTTGCAGCCGCCGCATTAATTGGTCATAGAAGCCGCGCAGGTCGTCCTCCTGCGCCTGTGACATCTGGCGCGCCGGCTCCTCGCGCTGGGAGCACATCGTGCTGAGTAGGCACTGCGAGACGCGCTGCGTCGCGCTCTGCTGCAGGCCGGGAGGCATGCTGCAGACCGCAGCTGCAGCCGGCCGCTTGCCCGATGCCGTCGCGGCTGCCGCGGGCTCCGCAGAGTTTGAACCCGAGCTCCGCCGCCGCTTGGCTGCGGGTGCCGCCGCGCTGCCGCCGGCTGCCTTGGCGCCGCCGCCGGCCCGGCGAGGCATGTGTTTGTACACCACACACACCGGCCGGGGCCGCGGCGATTCCTACTCTCCCGGGTACCCGCTGTATCGGGGTTATGCGGGTTTACGACCTGAGCCACAAAAATCGCACACGCGGAGCGGCTCAGGGGCCCAGGAAGCCGCGGAATCGCGAGAGTGGCATCAGGAACGACCTGCTCCTCACAGCTCCAACGCGTCGTGTGCTCGCAATCTAACGCCGCGGCCTCCGCCTTCGGCATTGCTCTTTGCGAGGGCGCGAGCGTGGCGGCGTGTTGGGCGGCGGCTGCCCGGCGGGCGTGTTGGAGGCCATCCAAATTATTAAACCGCAAGTCGGCTGCTGTTAGCGAGCCCATGACGGGCAACAGGCCTGCCCACAACCATGCCCCCATCAACGCCAATTATTTTCATTACGAGCGCTGCGACGACAAACAAAACAACTGCGACGCCATCCTCTTTTCGCCTTGGCCCTTGCGCGCTGAGGCGCGAGTCTAGAAGGGTTTGTCGGGGTGGCCATATTTGGAGCAGCGAGACACTGCTGCGTCGAGCCTGATCGACTCCGTTCGTACTAGAGACTCCCCGTTCGTCTTCAGCATGCCATCGTAAGGACTACACTAAATAGATGCCCCGCAGGGGGGCCAAGCGCCGCAGTGCGCGCTAGCGGCCAGCGGCGGCATCACGCTCGGCAGCGGCGGAGCGGCAGCGGTCCCCAGCGGCTGCCCGTGCCAGGCGGACTCCCGCAGGGTGCCGCACGAAGGCGGAATGGAGGGGGCCGCCGGGAGGCCAGGCAGCTGCGGCGTGTCGGCATGGGGCCGGCTGCTACCATCGCCAGCGACAGTAGGGGCGTCCCTCCAGGGGAGCGCGGCATGAGCAGTGCCTGAGTAGAAGATGTACGGCGCCGTGGGCCCCTCCTAGTCGACAGTGCGGGTGCGGGACGGTTGCCGGGACATCTATCATCTTTTTTTCTAGCGGGAGGAGCGCCGAGGGAGAGAAACACCACCGGGGGGGAAAGAATTTTACAACAAAACTCCCTCGCACAACACTGGGAAAAAGAAATAAAGAAAACAGACAACCACCCAAGGGAAGGGATGGTTCTCTCTTTTCACACCACCGGGGAGGGGCAAAGCAGAAACAAACGGAACTGTTGAGCGCTGTCAGAGCGGTGTTTCGACACCGATATCGTTCAAGGAACGCTGTTCAAAAAAAAATCGTGTCGCTGTTCACGCTTCACAAACAAACTCTCTCTCTCTCTCGCTTCACAGGATGACACAGGAAGTGTAAGCTGAGCAGATACAGCTAATCCTTTGTGTTCACACCTGCAAGAGGTGTGAACAATAACGATTTCGGCCTTACCTTTTGGCATGCCAATAGCGTGCTAGCAAGTCGTATTGCCACCGGCTTTTCTTCCGCAACAGCACTGCCGTCAATACACACATGCATATGCGCGGAGGCTCTCTGCTCCTCCTCTCTGTGGGCACCGCAGCGCTCCGCCTCCCGCCTCCGGCAGCGTGCGCGCGGCCGACTCTCGCCTCGCCCGTCCGCGCCGCGAATCCGGCGCTCTCGGCTCCTCGCGCCGCCGCTGCACGCCGCACCACCACGCCGGTGCTCGCGGCTACTGCTCCACCGACACCGCTGACGCAGCTCGCGTCGCGGCTGTGGTCGTGGGGCTGGCTCAACTGGTGGGTGCAGGGAGCGCTCTCCGTCGTCGGCGCTGTCCTCCTCCTCTTTGCCAACTCGGTGTCGTCGGCGAGTGTGAGTGCGCCGGCGCTTGCGGGCCGCGCGCTCGCGCTGGCGGCATGCGCCACCTCGTTCGCGTCGACGTTCTGGCAGTGGGGCTACACGCGGCTGGCCGTGCGGATCCGCAGGCGGCCCGAGCGCTGGACTGCCGCGAGCGCCGCGTCGAACGCAGCAAGGGCGCTGTACGTCGGCACCGCGCTCAACCTCGTCGGGATCGGGATCGCAATCGTGGGCGCGGAGGCGATCGTGGGCAACCTCGCCGCCAAGGCGCTCACCCAGGGCTCGGCCGTCGTCCTCGACGGGCGCGCCGCCGCCGCCACCGTCCAGGCCCTCGACGTGCTCATCGTGCAGGCAAACACAAACACGATCGCCGCCTGCTTCTTCGGCCTGCTCACGTCGATGCGGCTCAAGCTGGCGGCGGCGACGGCCGAGCGGGCCGCCGAGGCGTGAGCCGGCCGCGAGGAGCTCGTCGGGGTCGTCTCGGCAAGAGACCCACACCCGCTGGAGCGCGGGAGACCCCGCGAGTGTCGATCAAAGTGACATATGAGAGTCAACGTTTTGTGTGCGCGTGTACGAGTGTCCTTTCGGCTCGGGTCTCGGGAGCGAGGCGTGAGGGCGTGACAGTGTGAGCGTACTTTCACTCTCCAAAGTACTTTCACTCGTGACGATATGCGCGACAAAATGAGGACAATCGACAACGAAAACGGGGGGGCCCGGCCGCGCGCTACGCTCGAGAGAACGGCGCGCGGGCCGGCGCAGTCCGGGTCCGGCAGCGCGGGTGTCGCCAAACGAACACGCCGACCAAATACCAAAGTATCGCATATCAGCCGATGGCTGCGGTTGCGGCGGCAGCGGCGGCAGGGCACGCCCCAAGCGCACGGCGCAACAGGCGCCCTCAGCGTCCGAGGAGCGCGCGGCGCGAATAGACGTACCATTGTGCGCGGGGCGTCCTGCGTGCGGCGCGGCGGGGCCTACCGCGCCTTGTCGGCCTCCTTCAGCGCGTGCGGGAAGAGCAGCGGCACCGTGCGCTGCTTGAAGGTGTTGACGAGGAAGAATGTGGTGGAGATGAGGGCGATGCGGTAAAACAGCCCCTTGAAGAGACCCTGCACCACGCCGTGCTCGGCCGCGATGGCCTTCCCCGTCTGCACGATCCCGTCGTACTTGGCGCGCCCCAAGTCACCCTGCATGCACGACTTGATCGTGTCCATCGGGTGAGTGATGACGCCGGCGAGCAGCGCGCCGCTCAGCGAGCCGGCGGCGAGCGCCGTGTTGCGCTCCCAGCCGGAGGAATCGACGAGCTTCTGCTGGATCAGCGGCGTCACGCCCAGCATCGACATGGTAAACATCGCCTCGCGCCCCATCGTCATCGTCGCGCCGCGCGAGAGCGAGGAGGCGCCGTACTCTTGCACGATCCTCGCGGGAGTGCCGAGCGTGCTGCCGCCGAAGCGCTGCTGCTGGATCATGCACAGCTCCCAGATGCTGCACGGGATCCCCGACGCGAGCCCGCCCAAGAAGGCGCCGCCCACCTGCACCCCGTCCTGGCCCATGCCCGAGCCCGCGAGGAGCTTCTGGAAGAAGCCGGTCGCGCCAAACTGGACGGCGTTGGTGCCGCCCAGGTTCATGCACGCCATCGGCAGGCCGCGGTACACCTGCAGCGGGCTGAACGAGCCCTTCGCCGTCGTCCAGGTCGTCGAGATCGGCAGCCCTTGCTGCTGCGTGTTTTTCCAGACGAGGAAGGGGTAATTGCACGACTTGGCCATCACGCCCGTCACCATGCCGAGCAAGCAGTTCTCGCCACCGGAAAGGCGCTGCAGCGCCTCGCGGTCGCTCATCACGCGGCTCACCCACTCCACGCGCTGGCGGTTCGCTCGAGGGGTCGGGAGGCTGGGAGGCGAGCGGGTGCGCGGCCCCCGCGTCCTGGGTTTGATGAAAAAAAGTTTGCTTTTTGCTTATTTTCACCGAGAAGGCAGTCCCTGCACCGCGCTGCGAGCCTGTCGTGTCCCTTGTCAGGCGCAGGAGAGTTTTCTTTCTTTCTCTTCCCACCCCTGCGAGCCTTGATGTCGATTGTGACGACACGCCCCCCCCCCCCCTCCCGACGGTGTGCCCGCCGTTTGTCGTCGGGCGCTCGTTCGCTCATGCTGTCCACTTTCGTCGCTGCGGTGTTGGCCTTTGCGTCAACACTTTCAGACGTTCAGGTCATCGAGCTTGCCGAAGCCGTGCGTGGGCTCATGCGAGAGCCCGCCCCGCTTGACTCGGAGCACGCCGGATACCTCGAGTCGGCGCTGCCCAAGATTGTTTCCTTCGCAAAGGCGTCGGAACAGGTTAAGCAGGAGGTGGTCGAGCGGATGGCGACACTTTCTTTACACTGGGCACGGGACTGGCTCGCACTGGGAACGAGAAAAAAACGCCGGGCCGCTCGGGGGGGGGGTCATAACAAACACGGTACAGGATCTCGAGGTGCACTTTTGTTGTTAGGGTCTTAGCGAGAACGAGCGGGGAGAGGGCACGGAGAGGGGGTGGGAAGGGTCACCCACAGCATTAGATAATAACAACCCAAGACAACCCGAAGCCGCCCGAAAGGAAAAATCTTGCGCCGCCTTCGATCGGCAGAGCGATATGGACACCATGCTTCAGCCAGACCGACCACAGACCGACTCCGGCTCCTCTGGCGCTGGTGCTCGCTCTCCCGCCGCAGCGTCTCCATCTGCGCCGGTGGAGCGTGCAAGACGCTGGCTCCGCGGGCGTGATGGAGGCAGCATGCGCCATTCTGTCCTCCTCACACGAGTCCGTCTCTGTCCTCGCCGGGGCATGCTGCGGAGTGTGTCCACGCGGCAATGTCGTCGTCTTTGACGACGCGGGCGCGTGCTGCCTCCGGCTGACTACTCGCGGCCGACGCGGCGGAGGCGTCCGGCGACGAGGAGGCCGCGAGGGCGGCGCGCGACGAGTATGAGTGGCTGGCGTGGTCTGAGTGACAGTGAGGCGCCAAAATTGGGCACATCGATGTGGTGTCTCGAGATGTGTGTGTAAATAAATAAGTAAAAACGGACACCTCTACTGTGAGATGGGTAAAAAGGAACAGGTCCCCGCCCTTGCGATCTTTGTGCAGGGTTCTTTGTGGGTGTGGTCGGCGACTAGCCGGGGTCGTCCTCCCGATGCGCGATGGGGGACTAGCACTAGCCGTCTTCCACATGGTCCCTCGGGTCCCTGCTGCTCCTAATCTCTTCGTACATCCTCCTGCTGATCTCCGCAACGTCCTGCTCCCTCCCTCGTCTCGCTCTGCGCGTCTGCTCCGCCTCACCGTCGTCTGCCCTGCGTCGTCTGGTGTGACGGGTCCTGATATATGTGTGTGTGTCATTACAAAAAGTCAACACTATGCGCGACGTCGCTCGGGACCTCTGGCTCTGCACTCTCTGGGCAGAGAGACGCTGTGCCTGTGGCGTGTGGGCGCAGAGGAGGTGCGGCCCCTCCGTGGTAGAATGCCATAGCGCGCTATACTCTACAATACTACATGAATCTCTGAGACGTCTATAGATGCCGCGCACGGCGCGGGCTTGCGCGTTGCGGCCACTCTCGACGCGGCTTTCACGAACGTATTCGCGCATCGCTGTGACAGATCACGCCCAGCGGCAACAATCGCATGCGACTCACACCTTCTAGCTAGACGAGACACCGACCGCCGCAACACAGCCTGGGTCGACAAACATGAATTCAACATCTGTCCGGGTGGACCCGCAATCACTCAGCACGTACGTATAGCAACAGGCACGACCCACTGCATCCATGGCATGCGACATGCGTACTCCATGCGAGGTATGCTCCATCACGCCAAACCAGCAGCTCGTCGCCTATGGAAGGAAGGCAGAGGCGCCGTTGCAAGAATTGAGAAGTCACGATCTCGGGCCGAGCGTCTCAGCCGGCCTACCACAGCCCTGGCTGCTGCTGCTGTTTTCCGCGGTTGACGGATGCCATGGCGTCACAGAGCTCGGTGAAGGTCATGGAGTCTGCCCGGTCACCGTCCGGAAGGCGCGGCACCGCCTCGGAGAGGTCGGCGGGAATGATGCTGTCGAGCGCGGCGGTGCGGGCTGGCTGAGGCAAGAGGAGCGGAATACGTGCCTTGCTCACACGCAGGGGCACTCGCGAGAAGATCACAGAGCGCTGTGCCGTCGGCGCGGCGGCTGCGAGCGCGACAAAGGTGAAGAAGACACTCACACTCATCGTGTTCCAGCAAAGGCACTCCAAGGGGGGACGGAATTCGGCAAAGTTTCTCTCGGCCGAAGTTCGCGTTGTGTATTCTTTTTTTCTCTACCTCAGTGTATGTAGCTCTTACGTACATTCCCGTAGGAGACTCTACTGACAGGGTTTGCGATGAGGAGCGACCCGAAGGGTTTCTCGGAGGTTAGTGCACCACTAACCGCCGAAGCGCAAGCGCTGGGAGCAAGAACACTACGACCTGGGTCGGGCTCATACTAGTAGTCCTAGTGTCCTCCTCCCCCGAGCCGACGTTCTGGCTCAGCGAGGCTGCTGCGGAGCACTCGCGGACCGGCTCTTCTGGTCCAGCGAGGCCGCTGCGCCTGCGGGGCACCCGGCGGCTCGGGTCACTTCTCATCTTTTTTGCGGAACTCAAGCTGAAATTCTGGAAAACCGTGGCCGGCCCCTGCCCTGCCCCTACCTACCTACCTACCTACCTACCTACCTAACTTATGGGAAACTAAAAAAGAAATCACTGGAAAGGGTGAAGGTGAGGTACTATACGTAATACGAACTAAAGTGATGGTTGGTGGGCCTTCCCCGGGCACAGCCTTTCGGTTCGTGAAGGGTCGGTGCGTGTCGTGACCCCCTGGAACACCCGATCCGCAGCTGCTCAAGGAATGCTGGCGGTGGCGTGCTGCTCACCACCTACTCAGTTGCGGTGCGAGACCTGCAAGAGCTCACGCGTGCTCACCCGAAGACGGTCACCTTTGATCACGCGTACCGCCACCTGTCGAAACAACAAACCCCCCCCTCTCGACCTGCTTCGCCTGGCACAAGCGCGAACAAGCTGTATTACTCGCCTCGGCTCGGGTTCCCTTGACTTCACCCGCGCCACCCGCATCACCACCGGCAACTCGGGCGACTCTCTCTCCGCCCGCTGCTGGGAGCTCGCGATGCTTTTAAGCAATCTAACTCTGCACATTTGGGCAACATCCGTTCACTGGAGCACTTCGCCACCGAGGTCTAACCTAACAGGGTGTCCCGCCACCAACCACAACGACCCCTGGATGGAATTGCGACTCGCCGCTTTCCTCCCCGCTGTCTGTGATTCTCTCTCTCTCTCTCTCTCTCTCTCTCTCTCTCTCTCTCTGTGTGTGTGTGTGTGTGTGTGTGTGTGTGCAAAAGAATTTCAGAAACAAACTCGTGAATGGGCGGGCCCGGGGTTGTGCGTTTATGTGAACATAGCGCCATCGGACGTATTTTTTGCGCAGCGGCGCCGGCCAGGCGCCCGCCCCGGCGGTGAGCGACGCGTAGCGAGCGAATCGCCGGGGCGGGCGCCTGGCGGCTCCGCGGAGCTCCTTTGGCTTGGCGGGACGCGGGCACCTCGCGAGAATGCCAGCGCCGCCGCGGTCGCCGATTCGTGTTACCGCCATCTCTCTCCGGCGGCGTCCCGACCGCTGGCGCGCGTGCGAGGACCACCTGCGAGGCCTGCTTGGCGACGGCTTCGACATGTTTGAAGGCACAGACGCAAAGGCGGCGGCAGGAGACGACTCCACAGCTGTCGACCGCGTCGCCGCACTCGAGGCGGCGACCGGGTGCACCGTCTACCGCGGCTGGCCAATCACAGAGGTGCGGCACGTGCGGCGCTGCTACACGTCGCTCTCGCCGCAGCTCAGCGACGCCGAGGCGTGGATGTCGTACGAGCGCAAGGTTGCTGCCGCGTGGCGCTCGGACCGGTCGCGCCTCTACCTCGACTTTTTTCTGCGACACCTCACGCTCGGCGACGTGGGCGCGGCGCTGTCGCACCTGCGCGTGGCGGAGCGAGGCCACGCCGAGGGCCTCTCGCTGCAGGTGGTCTTTGAGGACGACGTGCGACCGTCCGCAGAGGCGCTGCCCGCGCTGCTGCGGCAGGTGCAGCTCTTGCGCGAGGCGAGATCTAGCCGAGATCTAGCCGAGATCTAGCCGAGGTCTGGCCCAGATCTAGCCGAGATCTGGCCGAGATCTGGCCGAGGTCTGGCCGAGGTCTGGCCGAGGTCTGGCCGAGGTCTGGCCGAGGTCTGGCCGAGGTGAAGTGTGCGGTGCCGCTCCTGCGCCCTCCTCCACCTCCTCCCTCTTCCCTCTGCTCCGCACCTTGGCCCGCACTCTTCACCCTCACCCCTACCCCTCACCCTCACCCTCACCGCAGGCGGGCGTCGCGTGGGACCTGATCTACCTCCACTCGGCAAAGTACTCCCGCGCGGCGGAGCCGCCCGCCCACCCCGCCTCCTCCCTGCTCGTGGCCGGCCACCGCAAGGTGACCCTATCCCCTAGCCCCTCGCCCCAAATCGGCCTCCGAAATGCTCGTGGCCACCGCACAGCAGTAGCGGGCAGCCTTCCAAAAGACCGGGCCCCCCTCCTCCGGAGGTGTGCGACGCGTACGCCCTCTCCGCCTCCCATATCTCCCCAGATCTCCCCAGATCTCCCCCATATCTCCCTCCGGAGGTGTGCGACGCGTACGCCCTCTCCGCCTCCCATATCTCCCCATATCTCCCCAGATCTCCCCCATATCTCCCTCCGGAGGTGTGCGACGCGTACGCCCTCTCCGCCTCCCATATCTCCCCATATCTCCCCATATCTCCCCCATATCTCCCTCCGGAGGTGTGCGACGCGTACGCCCTCTCCGCCTCCCATATCTCCCCATATCTCCCCAGATCTCCCCCATATCTCCCTCCGGAGGTGTGCGACGCGTACGCCCTCTCCGCCTCCCATATCTCCCCATATCTCCCCATATCTCCCCCATATCTCCCTCCGGAGGTGTGCGACGCGTACGCCCTCTCCGCCTCCCATATCTCCCCATATCTCCCCATATCTCCCCCATATCTCCCTCCGGAGGTATGCGACGCGTACGCCCTCTCCGCCTCCGGCCTGCGCAAGATCGCCACCTGCGGCTTCCGCGCCTCGGTCTTCCCCATCGACGACTTTCTGCCCGCGCTGCACTCGCCCCACCCGCGCGAGGACGTGATGGCGCTTCCGTGCGTCGTCGCGGCGCGCGGCGGCACGGGCGGCGAGGGTGGCGATGGTGGCACGGGCGGCGAGGGTGGCACGGGCGGAGAGGGTGGCGACGGAGGCGGCGGCAGAGAGAGCAGGGGGGTGTGCGAGGGGCCCTTTGTCGCGCTGACCTTCCCGGACGGCGCCAGGCTGGTGGAGGTGGAGGCGGCGGCGGCGGCGGCGAGCGACTCCAAGGCGGGCGTGGCGGTCTCCGTGCTGCTCGGCGACGCGGGCGTGGAGGTGGAGGGCGGCGGCAAGCAGCTGGGCGGCGGCGTACGTCCCTCGCCCTCCACGCCCGCCGACCCCAGCCCAGCGACGGGGGAGGAGTCGAGGCGGGGGGCGCTGCGCCCCCACTTTGCGGGCCCGTCGCTTGCGGCGGCGCTTGCTGGCGGCGCGGGCGGCGGGCTGGCGGCGGCGGCACGGTCGCTCGCGACGCGCTCATACGCACTACTGCGCGCGTCGGAGGCGGAGGCGGCGCTTCTGCGGCGCGCGGAGTGGGGGATGCGCGCCTTTTGCGCTGGGTGCGAGGGCGAGAGGAGGAGGTGCGTGGGGAAGGGCGGGCGGCGGGGCGAGCTGCTGCTCTGGTCGTGTGGCTACTCGGCGTGGCCCGAGCGGAGGCAGTTCCACGTCGTGTGCGGCGCGCCGGATGCACAGCCGTGGCCCGGCGCCGGAGAGGCGGGTGGGGAGGCGGGTGGGGAGGCGGGTGGGGAGATGCGGTCGTCGGTCCTCGAGGCGGCCTCGCTGTTGCGCGCAGTCGCGCTCGGCTGCGTCGCCGCGCTGGCGGAGGGCGGGGCGGTGCCTGCTCGGCTGCCGGGCGCGTGCGCGGCGGTGCCGGCAGACGAGGACCCGTCGGTCTTCGACCTCTTCGAGTACGAGGCGCGAGGGCCCGCCGCCGCCGCCGCCGAGGAGGGCGGCGCCGAGGGGAGCGAGGTGGCGATGACGGAGCACACCGACCCTGGCGTGCTCACGCTCACCCTCGCGTCCGAGATTGGCGGGATCCAGGTGCTCGACGCGTCGCTCGGCGAGTGGGTTCGCGTCGAGGCCCTCTGCGATGCGAACGACGTCCTCGTGCTCGCGTGCGACCAGCTGCAGGCGGCGAGCGAGGCTGCCGCGGCCGTTGCGGCCGCCGCTCCCTTTCCCGCCACCGGCGGTGCGCGCGAGCCGCCGCGGGACGCAGCGAGGGAGCGGGCTCTGCAGGCGAGCCGCCACCGGATCGTGTGCGAGGAGGGGGGGGCGCGCGTGTCGGCCGTGTACGAGCTGCGCTTGCCGGAGCGGGTGCTCTGCTCGTCTCTAAAGGCGGTGTGACTGTGTGAGCAGTCAGCAGATGGTGCGTGTCGAATGTTGTAAAACTTGTACGTTTAAGGTTTATGTCATTTGAGTATAAATAATTAATGTGTGTCTAAAGCCGTATCGCGTATGCAACTCCATTCCCTCGCTGCTCGCCCTGGGTCCTTGTGCGCGGTTGTGCTTGAGTGTGGTGGCATCCCGCTTCCCGGCCGGCGGATATCGCCGGATTACTCTCATATGCGGCGTTGAAATATGCGCCTCTTCTTTGGGGTGTGCTTTCACCAAGCAAGGCAAGGCAAGAGGAAAAGTGGTTTCTCTGCACATGAGGTTTGTGAGTCCTTGGCCTGAACCGTGTGCGTGCTGCGACCTCTCATCTCCTGTAAAACTTCACGTCACTCTGCAGCACGGCCACGTCAGCGTCACGCATCGATCTCGTGTTCTAACTTGCGTTGGAGCTTCCATTCGAGTTGAATGCTGCGCCGAGGGCATCATTGGCGTTGGACGTGCCTGGAGTGGAGTAGCCGCTGCCCAAGCTCCGCTTCTTGCGGGGTGGCTCCATGGCTGCCGTATCAACCACGTCGTTGGAGGGCAAGCGCAGACTCTCAGCTTCGTTTATCTTCTGCTTTCTTCGAATCTTCAACTCATCGCCCTGCACTGTGTCGTATGCCGCAACCAGCTTGTCCACGCACTGATCCACTTTCTCGTAGAATTGCGTACGACGGACGTTCAAGCCGCGTGTCGTCGCTTCATACATGCGCTCATATCGCAAGACCGTCCCTTCTGTAAGACCACCTGCCTTCTCTGTGGCCGCCAGCACTTCAGCACTCTGTGACACAGCAGCACGGCCGGCAGTGGCAGCTTCGCGCGACGCATGTTCGTAATTCGCGTCAATACTCGCATGCATGCACGCCTGCTGCTTCACCAACGCATCGGCCAGACGTTTTTGGAGCATCAGCTGGATGATCGGGGTGGTGAGCAGCTTCTCAAGCAGAGGTCCTTCCACGGCAATGCGGAAATTCTCCTTGCGAATCGCGGTCAAGTTCGCTGCTCCTGGATTTCCCCAGTCGCACTGCCGTGCTAGCTCTAATGCGCGTTGAGTTGCATGATCATGTGTCAAAGTCACCTCCACATTTTGTGTGCGCATCTGATCCTTTGCAATGAGTGCTGCTCGCACGAGCCGCACCCAGTCGTGCCACTGCAGGTGGCCGCCACCATCTTCGTCGAACGCATCAAAGAGGACGTCGAGCAGCCTTTTTGTGGGCTGCACCAGCGCGGTGTCTTCGTCGAAGGCGGAAAAGAGGCTCATGCCGCTACCAAACTTTTCACTCAGTCGCGCCACGCCAGCAGCGCGCAGACGAGTGACTGCGATGAGCAGTGACTTCGTTTCAGTCAAACTTGTTTGAAACGGCTGCAGCGAACATTTTGTTTCAATCTCATTCTCTCTCTCTCGCCCTGGGGGCCTCGTAGACCCCCCGCAAGCAGCGCACCTCCTGTCTCTCCTCTCCTCCTCCGGATATCGAACGTGCTCGGCACCGTCCATGGCACCGTCTCCCAAGCAGCGAGCGCGTGATGCGTGCGACCAAACCCGGGGGTGACGGCCGCAGGCGCACCCGACGCGCACACCATTTACACGATGAGCCCGCACAATGAGCCCGGTCCGGCCACGAAGGCCCATGCGCAAGAGCGCCCGCTCTCTCGCTGGGCGCTCTCACACATGGTTCGCCTCAGTCGTAGCTCGGCCATGCGACTGGCGACTCGCAGAGCCGGTCGGGCCGCTTCGTCACGGCGCGCTTCTCCATCTGCGCGTGCACGCGGCGGCTCTCCTTGTTCTCCACCGTGGCCACCACCTATTTTCAAAACCGCGCGAGCCGACTAAAGGCGACGAATAAGACTGAGCCGCCGGCGCGATCAAGGCGCTCGCACGTGGGCCCGCAGGGAGGCGACGTTTGCGTCGCTAGGCCAGTTCTCCGAGGCCTCCGGCCAGAGCCGCGCTGCCTGGGCGCGCAGCGCCGCCTCCGACATCGACCCGACGGCGGCCTGCAGCTCCCGCTTGCGGTGGTGCGCGTCGCGCCACCGCCCATCGAGAGTAGCGTCGGCCGCCGGCGAGGACAGGTCGCCCGCGACGCGGCGGGCGTCTTGGTCGGCCTCAAAGTCGACCCGCTCTTGCAACGCGCGCGGCGTCGTCCGCGGCAGTCCCTTCTTGCGCAGCATGGCTGCGAGCGAGTCCGGCAGCGAGTCCCCGTCGTCCGCGGTGTGGTACTCCTCCTCGTCATCATCGTCGGTTCCCGCCTCGTCGAGCAGCCGCGCGAGCCAGAGCGGATCGCAGCGCATCGTGGCGCACGCGATGCCGGCTGCAGGAGGTGCCGCGGTCTGAGCCGCTGCCGGTGCCTCGGTCGGCCCCGCCGCTGCCGACGAGCCGCTTGGGGTCGGCGGCCGGTCGAGCAGCTGGTTGCTCCATCGGAGCCCGGCGTTGGAGAGCGGGAAGGAGAGAGCAGCCACGCCGAGCTGCGCGATGGAGGCGGCCTCAACATCTGCCGCACAGAGCACGCGCTCCCGCTCCCGCGCCAAGGCGACGCGGCGGATGTCTTCCCACTCTGTCATGCGCTTGCCAACTTGCGGGGTCGCGACGGTCTCCACCGCGGCCTCGGCGGCGTCGCCACTCCCGAGGCACGGGCCGGAGGCGTCGTGGTCGGAGGCGGCGCTCGCCAGCGATGGCTCTCCCACGGCTCCCCAGCGCGTCGCCTCGTCCTCCGTCTCCTTGAGCGACACCGCGGCCGACCCGTGCGCCGGCGCCCCGGCTGAACCAGGCGACGACCACCCCTCTCCGGTGCGTGAGTAGCCGGGCGAAGGGTAGGCGTAGTGCTGCTGCTCGACGTACTCGCCGGAGGTGTGCCCGCCGCCAAACTCACCGTACTCGTAGTACTCTTCGGGGTACCACGGCTGTTGCCGTCCAGACTGTGGCACGGCCTGCTGTCCCCACGGCGGCAGCAGCTTCTCCCTCGCGGCCATCGGCCACTCGGGGCTCGCGGCCCGCCATGGGGTCGCGAGCGGGCCGACTTCTGAGGCGAGGCAGGGGATTTCGCCCCCCGAGCTTGTCGCCCACTTGACGAGGTCGGGGCAGAGGCACCTGTATACTCGAGGCGGGGAACGTTCATATCCGAAGAGCAGACGAAGGGAGGAGGGGGGATGGGGGCGGGCGAGGCGCACTGTGGCAGGCAAGCGCCCTCGAGGCAGCGCTCGATCAGGTAGCAGGCGATGCGCCAGCCCGCTCGCGAGCAGACGTATTGCTAAATGATAGTACGGAGGCAGTGTGGTCGGAGGGCGCTCGGGTCGCCTCGGAGCGGCCCCGGGAGGTGCGTGGGTGGAGGGCGGGCACCTGCCCGTCCGACGTTGGCTCCGAGACGAGACCCCAAATGTGCTGGAAGACGGCGTCGAGCAACTGGTTGTCGACAAGATCACGAAGGCCGAAGCTGAGGGACGGAAGCGGGAATCAGATGCGGCTTATATAGTTCAGATGCGGCGTGAGAGCGGCGCTGCTCACTACATCGTGGCGTACGGAAGGCACGCACGTCCGTGCTGCGGCAAGGAGGCGTGTCGCACGACGCGGCTGTATTCCGTGTCGTACGTTAACGCTCGGGCCGCGTCGAGCGACATCTGCGACGGCACAGGGCGGCGCTGTGTGAGCGGCGGCGCTGAAACGCGAGAACGGCAGAGTTTCGCGGAGAGTACGTCGAGCAGCGCTGCGCTTGTCTACCCTTCGCCCGGCTACTCACGCACGGACGCCGTTTTTACCTGCGGTGGGCGCGCCAGCGAGCAGCAATGGCAGGTGAGTCGCTGTACTCGCAGTCTGCGGGATTTTTTTTGCTTCATGGCGCAACCGTCGCCGGCGCGCGACACGTTCCCGTCAGCAGGACTGTCCTGGTCGAGAGTGTGTGCCGCCAAGGCGGGACCACTCGGGGACAGTGCCGACGGGACGCGGCTCGAAGGGCGTGGCTCCGCAGCACGACTGGCACTCGTCGCAGAGGCCTCGCATTCGACAAGTCGGGAACGGCTCTACCCGCAACTTTCTCGCTAACACGCGCGCACCGCCGAGCCTGGGGCGGGCGCGCTGCGGCCGCACGTCTAACTTCGTCATAGTGCCACGACGTGCGGCCTAGATTTAGCCCACGCGCCTCTGCTCGCAAACACTCACCCATTTGATTGTCACTGTCCGTGAGTGCGAGAGAAGGCTAGCCGCAGGCAGCTAGCCCGTGAGGAGAGCGTCCATAGACACCTCACTTAGACCCCACACACGGTCTCGTCCGTGCCTCGCCGGCCGGAGAGATTGCTAGAGGTGGAGCATGCTGCTCTAGCCTCACATGTCACTTCCTATCGTCTGTTGTTTGTTGTGCCCTTGTTTGTTTCTCTTGGCACCTTGGAGTGCTGGGGGGGGCGACAGGGAGGATGTGGCCTTGAGTTATGTGTACGCCAACTCAGGGTGTGTGGCAGCCAGCTGGCTGTGTGTCTTGTGAGCTTGTTTGTGTCTGTGTGTCGCTCGTGCGTGTCGTCATCATCTGTCTAGCGTCCACCCATACCGCGTTGGTGTCCAGTCCGAGCCTGGCTGTTCTTCACCTTTCTACCTACCTACCTATGGTGTGTGCGCGACCGCGGTGTTTCGACACCGTTCTTAGGATCGCTTTTCAAACTTGTATAAGCGGAGAAGCTGAGTAGATAAGTCACTAGTCAGTGGAGAGACGTGCTGCGCGCGCCTCTCTGGCCAGAGAGCACTGTGCTGGCGCCCTGGGTTTCTGATTGCCTCAAGATTTTTCAATGTTTCGGGAGTTCCCGCAGAAAGCGGGATTGAGTGCGTTGAGCGAGGCAAAAAGCAAAATAGTTAATAGTTAGAGGCTGCGCAGGCCGTCCCGTTTGCATGTTTGCATAAAAAACGCCTGTTGCGCTGCGCGCGCGCGCCGGGGCTCTGTCTCACTCACGTGCCGCAATATGTGTCACTACTGGATGGCGGCCACTCGGGCGACGCTCGCGAGGTAGACGAGCGCCACAGCGGGCCGCATCAGCGAGAGAGAGAGAGAGAGCGACTTAAGGAGGATAGCTTGTCAGCGTAACACAAAAAAAGAAGGGCGATATCGACAACACCTCAAGGGACTAACACGATCCTGCAAAAGGGAGCGCGAATGCACTAAGGTGGCTACGCCTCATCCTGCAAAAGGGAGCGTAGAGAGGGGTGAGTCGTCCTGCAGAGGAGGTGTGAAGACGCGAAGCGTGGGTTATGAACAGACGAGAAGGCCAGTGCGCGCTATGTGAACAGAGTGAGTGTGCTGGGCGCTGGGAGTGAGAGGATGAGAAAGTGCCCGGGAACAGGTATGAGAAATAAACGGCGCGGTGGGCGTGCGCGCGGCACGGTGACGTAGTGTATCACACACAGATCTCTCGCCGACTCAAGAGACTCGACTTACTTTCTTTTCTTTAAGTTGCGATGCTCCCGTGTGATTGACGCGTGAGGGAAGCGATATCCCTTTTTTGCGCCCGGGCCGGCCACATGCTGTCGCAAGTACGAATCCGCGGTGCCCACACGTTTGCTCATTTCAGCATAGCCCGAGCCGAGGCGCCGCCGACGAATCTGGTATGTAGAAGACGCCGGCTGGTAGCCGCATAGTGGCGGGATCCCGAACGTGGCCGGTCCGCTGGATGTGCTTGAGCAGCTCCTTGCGATTCCGGTACACGGCGCCGCACACCTGTGGGAGGCAAGGGGGTAGTCGACGCGCTGCCGGGGGGGAAGGGGGGGGGGGGGGGCACAAAAGGGGGGGGGGGGGAGGCACCAACCCCGGGGCTCATCTTTTCTCGGGAGGGTTTCCCTGGCCAGGTTGTTGCCCGCCCCTTGCATGTGCCATATGCAAGGGAGGGTAATCTCGGCTAATCTCGGCTGATCTCGGCCTTGCACCCAAGGCCGGGAATGGGGCGCGCCGTCCGAATGCCCTCCGCCGCCGCCGCCGCCGGGGAAGGGTCCCCCCCTTTCCGGTTGGGGTGCCGGCCCTGGGCCGCCGCCCCCGCCGGGGGGGGAACAACCTTTTCCGGTGGAGCCTCCTCCGGACCGTTCCCTGGTCCCCCGTGGGGCGGGTCACCGCTTTGCACTGGGGGGTTTGCTCCTTTAACGATGCCGGCCAACCAAAAAAGCGCCTCCTCCTCGGCCTCCTCGGCCTCCTCGGCCTCCTCGGCCTCCTCGGTGCCCTCTCCATTTTCCTCCCGGAAGCGGGAGACCTGGGTTAAAATGAATTGTTTTCGTAAAA
>NW_005200506.1:119347-121028 GCF_000372725.1 Emiliania huxleyi CCMP1516
GGCGGTGGCGGCTCGGATCTGCGCCTCGGTCGCGTCCCGCTCGACGCCGAGCACCGCGTAGTGGCAGTTTGCGTCCGGCCGGTCCTCTCCCGCCGCCGCGCCTCCGGCGGGCGGCGCCGGCGCCGGCGCAGCGGTGTCCGGGTAGTAGCCCAGCCCAGCCGGCCCGCGCTTGAAGACAAAGCCGTGCCGGGCGCCCTCGAACTGGCACGAGGGAGCAAAGCCGGCAGGCTCCTCGTCTCGCTGCGCCTCAGCCTCTGCCGCCCGCCTCGCAGTTCGGCGCTCGCGAGCGCTGGCGGTCGGGATCTTGAGCTCGAACTCCCTGCAGGCAGCCTCGCGCTTGCTGTCCCGCAGCCTCTGGCCACGTGATGGCATAGGTGTGGCTGTGAGAACGCTGGTGAGAACCGCCAAAGGCTACACCGCCAAAGGCTACGAGGCTGATCCGGGCGTAACGCCAGCACAGCGAGGCGCCCACGTGGCCGTCCGAAGTCACTTCAGGTTCGCTCGACACGCTAGCGGAGCGGTTGGCGAGGCTAGTGGTGGCCATAGTCTGGTCCCCTAGGGGCTGAATGGGTCGGCGCGCGCGCTCCTTCCCAAGCCGCGCCGGCCGCCGCGCGCGCCGCTTCGGCGTCGGGCCAGAATCCAGGGCTGCGGCTGGAAGAGCGACGCGAGCCGAGCCATTCAGCCCCCTACCCTCTCGTACACCGCATGCCACGCACTTCTGCACGTCGCGACAGCCGCGTCGTGCAAATCCCAAGTGACTTCACCCCATTGCGTGCGGCGCAGATAGCGACAATGACCAACGCGCCCTCTTCTGCCTCTGGCGACGACCGCGCGTGGCGCACCTCGGCTGCTCGCCGACGGTGAAGCAGAACAGCAACTCAGGCCGGTGGTACATCGAGTGCCTCTACCACAAGTCGAAGACGCACGTCAAGATGTCGCTCAACAACCTACGCTCCAGAGGTGGGTCGCCCGCTCCACGACCCTCCCTCCCTACGGCGCGGCCCCCTTCGAGCCGCGAGACTTTGGCACGCAGGCCGCAGCGCTGGCGGCAGTTCCACGCTTCATAGAGTGGATCGTTGACGGCTTCGCCATCGGGCCCCTGGCGGCAGCACCTCCACCCCGATGGACGTGGACGCTGTCCTCTGGCGGTTGTGTCGTAGGGTACTGCTATAACTGGTTAAGAGCTTCATGTGCGTGCGCTGCGACAGACCCAGCCGGCACCGGCAGTGCGGACACAGTGCGAGTTGCGATGACTACCGACGCACAAGCACACCACGCGACGTAGTCTGCAACACCGCGCGGCTGGACACCACACGCTTCACCGGTAGGACACTGGGTCGGACACGCGCGCCGTGCAGCGGCAACCGAAGATGCCGAGAAAGCCCCGCCCGAAGCTCCGAACCATGTGCTGTGGTCGCTGCCACGCCAACCGCGCGGCCGGCCCGGGCGCAAGCCGTGACGATGTCGCGGCGGCAGCGCCGCGCGCCCTCGTGCCGCGGTGCGCGCCGCTCGCGCCGCGCCAAGGGAGGTCTTCAGCCTGCGGCGCGCTCCCGCAGCGCTGCCGGGCGTGCCCATAAAAATGCGCCGCCTCTGGACGTCTCTGCCGCCTCCAAGGCGACCGACGCCACGAGTGATATGCGCGACGCCACCGTGAGACGTCTGGACGGCTCGCTGCGACCTC
>NW_005200506.1:121128-139097 GCF_000372725.1 Emiliania huxleyi CCMP1516
TGCGCCGTCGCCGCCGCCGCAATCCGCTCGGCCGAATGCCGCTCCGGCGCCGCGCCGCGCCGCGCCGTCTCAAACCCGCCCCACGCACGGTAAAATGCATCCACACACTCGCGCGTTGATCCGCCGCACCCGAATCGGGGCCGCGACCCCGCCGCCGCCTCGGCCGCCGCCTCGGCCGCCGCCGCCTCCGCCGCCTCCGCCGCCGCCGCCGCCGCCGCCGCTCCGCCCGCCGCCGCCGCCCCGCCCGCCGCCGCCTCGCCCGCGCCGCCTGCCGCCGCCTCGCTCCGCCGTCGCCTTGCGGCGGCGATCTCCGCCTCCTCGGCATCGACAGCGGCAAAGGCGGCGTCGAGTGTGGCGTAGAACCCGCCAGGCCCGTCCGCCCTCCCGCCGGCCCACGCGCCCTTGCCAAAGAAGGGCCACAGCGGCCTACGTGCTGAATACGCCAACATGAGGGCGGGAAGACGGTATTGTGCAGCGCATTCAGAGCACCGCGTGTGAATACGAGGGAGGCGAAGACAGTGAATGCAGCGGAATACGACCGAATACGACCGAAGACGTGTCCTCTCGGGCGCTAGTTGGGACACATGAAGACGTATTCCGCTTCTAGGCACAGCGGCATCTCCTCCGGCTCCTCCTCCGCGAGCGCGTCGCGGCTCGACCCGCCCGCGGCTGCGGGCACGCTGCGCGGAGGCGCCGGCCCGCCCGCCGCCGCCGCGAGAATCGCCTCGCGGTTCCGGTCGAACCACGCACGCTCGTGCGCGTCCGACAGCAGCTGGTACGAGGCTTGCAGCCGCTGGAAGCGCTCGGTCGCCACGCCCTCCTCGTCGGCGGCCTGACGGTCGGGGTGGAGCTCGAGCGCCCTGCGGCGGTAGGCGGCTCGGATCTGCGCCTCGGTCGCGTCCCGCTCGACGCCGAGCACCGCGTAGTGGCAGTTTGCGTCCGGCCGGTCCTCTCCCGCCGCCGCGCCTCCGGCGGGCGGCGCCGGCGCCGGCGCAGCGGTGTCCGGGTAGTAGCCCAGCCCAGCCGGCCCGCGCTTGAAGACAAAGCCGTGCCGGGCGCCCTCGAACTGGCACGAGGGAGCAAAGCCGGCAGGCTCCTCGTCTCGCTGCGCCTCAGCCTCTGCCGCCCGCCTCGCAGTTCGGCGCTCGCGAGCGCTGGCGGTCGGGATCTTGAGCTCGAACTCCCTGCAGGCAGCCTCGCGCTTGCTGTCCCGCAGCCTCTGGCCACGTGATGGCATAGGTGTGGCTGTGAGAACGCTGGTGAGAACCGCCAAAGGCTACACCGCCAAAGGCTACGCTACGCTGCCTGGCGGCGTGGACCGAGCAAAAAAAGACGGGGCTGCAGAGTAACGAATTTTGGCCCATGCGCATGCTCTTCCTCGTGCTCGCCGCGCGCTCGGGAGCCGGAGTGGCGGGGTCGGAGCTGCTGCAACGGCGCGAGTGGCCGCGAGGGGTCGTACTGGGGCTCTCCAGAGGGCGAGACCACTACGCGGTGCTCGCGGCGGCGCACGGGGCAGCTTTGAGCAGTGCAGCGCCTCAGCAGCGCCTTCAAGCAGTGCAGCGCAACGCCAGCTGCCTCTCTGGAGCTATGCGGCGGCTGGCGGGCCTGTGCGATGGCGCCGATCCGTGGGCTCGGGACGCGCAGTCGGCTCGCGTGCCGGTTGCCGAGTCAGCCTGGCTGGCGAGAAGCGCCAAGGCCTTCCCTGCATTCTGGGCGCTGCCCAGAAGTGCGCAGTACCTTTGCTGCGCCGACGGGCGGCCTCGATGCGGATTGCCGCGAGTGGCGTGGGAGCCTCCAGCGGCGCGGTCGTTGGTCAACACCGCGGCGCGCGCGCGCCGCGGGTGCTGCACAACAAGCGGAGTGCATGGGCGGGCGCTCGATCGCTTGCCGGCGCCCAACTTTGACTATCGATTGCCGCCGGTTATTATAACCGGTGGGAGATCGTTTCTGCAGACGGAGGGATTCAACGCGGCGATAACTGCCCGAGACGTCCCTAACCTTTATTTATTTCTGCCCTGCTTCAGGAATCGGGGGCTCACTTCTTTCTTGCTTTGTGCAGGACGCAGGTCCTACCTTTGGGGACACGTAATTCCATCTATATGGTGGTGTCCCCCCCCCTTCACTCTACCGGCTTTCTGGGAAGCCTTCGTGGCCGCGACGGAAGCAGGCGCGGCGTGGACGCCGCCGCAGAGCCTCTCCGAGGCCCAGCAGAGGGCCGGCGCCAGGCTCCACGCAATGCCCTGGGTGCTTCAGCAGACGCCGACCGCAGGGGCGGCCAGCAGTGCCGGGCGCGCCCGGCTGCACGAGGGGCCGTCGTCGGAGGCCTCGGGCGAGCAGGCGGAGGCCGAGCAGGAGAAGCTGCGTGCGGAGGAGGAGCGGCGAGCGAAGGAGCGCCAGCGGCGCGAGGAGCGGCGGGCGGCGGACGCTCGGTGGTGGCGAGCGGTGTGGCGCGGTACGAGAGCGGACCCGCCGGCGAACCGGAAAGCCGAGGCCGGAGGGCCCCGGGGGGGACTTGGGGTCAGTTGTCGGAGGAGGCGAGAGATGAGCTAACGCGGCCTCTGAGAGTGGAGTCGGGACGTACGGACGAGCCGAGGACGATAGAGAGACCGCGGGGGCGGGCACGAGTCCTCGACCGGAGGGAGCTGGCCCCGCTTCTCGGGGAGGAATGGCGTGCCGATCCAGTGCCGCCGCCCTCGCCCGAGGAGTTGGGCAAGGGATCACCGTCGATGATGACGACAGAATCGGACAGAGGAGACGAGACGGGGGCGGAGCCGCGGCTGAAAAAGGCCAGGAGAGGAGGTCGGGCCCCGCGCCCGTCGCACAACTATCGGGATGCGACCAGAAGGAAGGACCGAGAGGGGGGGGAAGACGTCCCGATGTGAAAGTGGGGAGACCACGATGAGGGGTCCGGAGTGGTGAGGCGCCGGGTGTGGGCGGGCGTCGAGGCCGTGTCGAGTCCGTGTTGAGTGTTTACTAGCTCCGAGTAGAGGGGGCGTTCTGCAGTTAAGGGGAAACCTGGAGCGCGGAGCTAACCCTCGGAGACCCGTGTTTACTTTAAGGCCCTTGCCCTGCGAACGCGCACCCCCGGGGCTAGGGCTCTCTTGCCCGTAACCCGATACCGATCATCCGGCCCGCTGGATGCGCTTCTCAGCTCACCGGCCCTGGATGTGAGGTTACCGACTGCACTCCAAGTGCTCCAAGTGCTCGGGGTATAAAACGCGCCTGCGGGCGGACCCTCGCAGCTCTCAGCTCACTCAGTACGTGTACGAATAAGCCGCAGGCTCTGCGGTACGTCTGCATGTGCGGCTCGAGGGCTCCAAGCAGGCCGCGCGCCATCACAGCATGGCCACCTTGCGCGCGGTCTTTGCCGAGATCTGTGCGAACCTGGCGCGCTCCTGCATCACGTAGTCCGGGCTCGGCTTCGGCGAGTCCGGGCACCTCTTGAAGGGGGTGGACGGCGCGCTCCCGGGAGGGGTCATGGGCGTGGTGGTCACCGAGAGGCTGCCGCCGCGGGCGCGCGGGGCGAACGAGCGCGGGGCGAGCTGCTCGCCCAGCATCGCCAGGTAGCCCTTGCCCACGCCCGCCCTCTCGCTCTCGCTCACCTTGCCGTCGCCTGCGGGTGCGAGGGGCGCGGGGAGGTGTGTGGGTGGGCGGTAGGGCGGCGTCGACTCGAGGCGCCGCGCGGCGGTCGCCGTCGCTGTCGAGTATGCTCTTGGAGTCGTCGGCGAGCTCCTGCTTCATCGCCGCGAGCGTGAGCATCAGGTTGTACTTGTGGCGGCGCGTCGCGAGGTACAGGACCGTCAGCAGCCACGCCACCGCGCCGAGCAGCAGCAGGAGCAGCGACCACTCCACCTCGTAGATGGCGGCGCAAGCCCGCCCCGTCAGCGTAGGGGCGAGGTGGAGCTGCGCGACGAGCGTGCCGAGCAGGTCCTCGGCGGAGAGCCGCCCGTCGAGCCAGCTGCGGAGGAGGCTGCCGCCGCTCGCCCTCGGCTGGGGTGTGTGCCCGAGGGCGTCGTTGAGGTAGTCGGCGAGCTCCGCGTTGATGGTGAAGGCGACAAGGGCGAGGTGCGAGAGGGCGGACGCCTCGCGCGAGGAGCGGAAGGAGTCGATGTCTTGGTCGTACCCGTAGTGGCCGTAGAGGGGCGACGAGCAGAGAGGCGACGAGTCCGAGAGGCAGAGCTCGCACATGCCCAAGAGGTCGTGCTCGAACAGGTGAACCAGCTCGTGGCACGGGGCGGAGAGGCCCTGCAGGTGGCCGGCGGCGACCGAGAGAGACTCGGTCGTGAGGGCAACCTACTCGCACGGAACGCCGTGAGACGGGGGGAGAGGGCTCGCGCGTCGCGTCGACGGAGCACAGAGGCGCGGGCACACGCCTCGCCCTCTCCGCCGGCGGGGCATCGCATCTCGGGGTCGTCAACGGGCAGCAGCATGCCCAGCACCCACTTGAAGGTCTCAACCTTGCCGGGCAGAGCGACGCACTTTGCCGCGCCGGCGCGCGCCTTGTCGTACGCGCGCACCATGTCCGGCGTGCAAGCCTGCGAGTGCGGCAAGGGCGGGGTGGACGCCGTCACGCGCACAAAGTGGTGGGGCAGAGGGCGGTAGTGCAGCCACTCGCATCTCCACGTTTCCAAAGGCAGGCGGGCGCCGCGCGGCATTCAGAGAGCAGGGCGTGCAACGTGGGTGAGCGGGCCTGCGAGTAGTCCAGCTCCGCGAGGTGGGCGAGCAGACCGACCACCTCATCGTCGTGAAGCAAGGCCTCGGCCGAGCCCCATTCCCGCCAGCCCGGCTGGCGCGAGAGAGCGACGCCCCTCTCGACGCCGGCGAGGGCGGTCGGGTTGGCGACGAGGGCGGCGGTGCCGTTGGCGAGCGCCTGCAGAAGCGGGCTCTCCAGCACGCCCGCCGCCGAGTAGCAGAGCGGCTGCTGCGCCGCGCCGACGGCGAGGAGCGGGGCGAGGAGGCCGGGCTTGATCAGGCAGAGCGAGACCAGCTTGTAGCTCGCCAACGCCACCAGCACCGTCAGCGCCGCCGCCGTCCACGACCAGACGCCGAGCAGCAGCTTACGCGAGGATG
Source organism: Emiliania huxleyi CCMP1516 (assembly GCF_000372725.1). Taxonomy (NCBI): domain Eukaryota; phylum Haptophyta; order Isochrysidales; family Noelaerhabdaceae; genus Emiliania; species Emiliania huxleyi. Next base: position 126,199 of record NW_005200506.1, read on the forward strand.
AGGCAGCCTCGGGGAGGGCCCCTTCGCGGAAGGCATCCTTCTTGACGGTGACGCCTGAAGGAGGTGCGGGGGCGCGGGGGGGGGGAGGGGGAGGAGCCTCGGTCGGGGGGGGGGGCTGCCGCGGCGCCGGAGGCGGCCCGAGCAGGGAGAGGGCCCGAGCAGGGAGAGGGTCCGGCGCCGTCTGCGCGGAAGCGGGTGCGTGCGTAGGCTCCGAGGGCGGCGATGGCGAGGGCGAGCCCGACGAGGAGGAGGGTGAGGGCCTAGGGTTAAACTCAGGGTTAGGTTCGGGTGGGGTTTAGTCGAGGAAGGGAGGGGGGAGGGCTGCGGCGGCGCTGGCAGTGGGGGGGGGGGTAAGCGGGGCTGTTTGCCGTGAGAGTGCGCTCGGGGTGGATCTGCTGCAGCGTCTCGAGCTGGCTGCCAGTGACGTTCTGCAGCAAGTTGGCGATGGTGACGTTCTGCAGCACCGCCGCATCGAACGGCGCGCTCAAGTCAACGCCCACCGCCGCCGCCGCCGCAGCAGCGTGCGCCCCGATCGTGCAAAGCGCGGTCCGGAGGACGGCGGCCGCGGCGAGGAAGGCGGCCGCGCAACCGAGCGCACCGGCGGGGACGCGGTCTGTCAGCTTGCGCAAGCTGAAGAGGAGGACAAAGTTGGAGTAGTCGCTCCAGAGGACGACCTGGTTCACACCTGCAGCTGTGAAGAGACGTTGCGGCTGCGGCACCAACCGATCCAGAAGCGGCGACCCCCAGCACGGCTGCGGCGAGCCCGGCGGAGGCGCCGGAGAAGAGGGTCCAAGCGGCGCTCTCGAGCGCAGGCGCGTGGTCGCACAGAGGCGCGATGCCGGCGCTGCTGAGGTTGGAGAGCGCCGCCTCGACGCTGATGCCTACTCACAGCGGGGACCGGTGCGGGCACTGCCCCGAACAGAGACGCCTCCCCGCCGTTGCGGCTGCCGGCTGCGGCTTCAAAGACCGCGTCGTACTTTGGGGGCAGGTCGGCGTAGTGGTAGGCAACTTCGGACGCGACGTAGAGCCACTCCGCCTTGTCCTGCGGCGAGGCGGGGAGAGGGCATGGTGGACTGTTCATCAACAAAGGCATCTCTCTCGAGATGTCGACGAGAGACGTGGGCTAGACTTTGGGTTCTCCCTCTCCGAGGTAGCATGTCGCCTGGGCGACTTCGAGGGCATACGGAGTCAGCGCTTCGAGCTCGTCTCCGCCGATCGTCCCGTTGCCCGCCTCGGAGTCAGGGTTAGGGTTGGGGTTAGGTTAGGGTTAGGGTTAGGGTTAGTCCGCTGCCCGCCTCGGAGTTAGGGTTAGGGTTAGGGTTAGGGTTAGTCCCGTTCCCCGCCTCGGAGCGAATACAACATACTCTATCATCGTCCCGTTGCCCGCCTCTACACAGAGCGCAGACGACGAGCGAGTCACTCGCTCCGTGTGCTCGCAGACCGCCTCGACCCGATCGGTGTTGACGTACGAGCCCGGCGCGACCTGCTCACACATTCGCTGGGCGTGTGAAGAGGAGCAGCAAGCCTGCAGCCGAGCCCGCCCAGCCCCCCGGCGCACCCAATACAGGATGTCCATGATGCCTCCGAACCTGAAGCACGCTGCGGTGGCGAGCAGCGCGCAGCCGCGCAACCGGAGCATGGTGTCGCAGCCTCGGAGGCCGCCTACGAGACAGCGGCGAGGCGTGACACCATGCTCCGCTCCGCATGGTGTCGCAGCCTCGGAGGCCGCCTACGAGACAGCGGCGAGGCGTGACACCATGCCCCGCTCCGCTCGCCCGCCTCCGACGGACGCGAGCTTTTGGCTTCCTCCCTGCAGCGCGCCGTCCGACGCCATCTCTGCCAGCTGCGCCTCCACCGCCGCCTCGACCTCGGCATGCTCCTCGGAGGAGCTCTCGTGCACGAGGCGGTAGTCGTCGAAGACAAGCCCCTCCTCGGCAGCCTCGCCTACTCTCCCCACAGCGACGCGTGCTCCCTCGCGAGCTCCTCGGCGGGCTGCAGCGGCCCCCTCTCGCGCCGAGCGCGTCGCAGCGCTCGGTGAGAGTGATCGGGTAGGTGAGGCCGCGCACGGCGCCGCAGGAGGCGAGGAAGATGGAGGCGGCGACGACGAGAGCGATGAGCGTGAGCGCGTCGCCCGCGACGCTCAGCCTCACCACCCGCCTCGCCTCTGCCGTGCGATCCACGCTCTCAATATCTTTGCCGACGTACAGCCGGCGCGCCTTGCGGGCGGCTCCCAGGACCAACAGCATCACGCAGCAGCAGAAGGGCAATCCGAGACGCATGTACGCCGAGGCGACCGCTGCCGTTCCCGGCCGCAGCGAGCAGCTGATGGGGGCGTCCGCGGCCGTGCCATTTGTGAGCTTCCACTTTTCGCACTTGTCCCACTTGTCGTCGGCGTCCTCGTACATCGCGGTGAGAGTGGTGACAAACGCGTCGACGTGATACTGCTCATCGATGGCTGCATACACGGTGCGGAATTTGGCGAAGCTCGCCAGCACACTCGCCGACCCGTACACCATCAGCAGCAGCGCAAAGATCGCCAAAAGCGGAATGGGGCCGGGGGGGAGGACGGCGCACGAGCGGGCGCCCTTGGCCGTCGTGAGCGTGGAGGCCTGCCGCCTGAGCTCGCCTGGCATGCCCTGCGCAGACTTCAGGGCTAAGGCGGCATCAAACATGGATGGAGGCTAAAGGCGAGCTTGGGTGGGTCGCAAGCCGCCCTGATGGTACCAACGAGGAATTACACGCAGCGAGTTCGTTTCGCCTGCCGGTTTTCTTTTCTTTACCTGAGGAGAGAGGAGAGAGATGTGTGCGGTTGCTGACGCGTTGACGGCACTCCAAGTGCTCCAAGACCAAAAAGTCACTCGACACCCGTTTCTTGTTTTTCGCTTTCAGATCGTCTCTGAGAGATCGTCTCTGAGGACAACAAAACAACTCTGTCTCTGAAGACTGGGGGCATTTTGAAATGGTAGACGCGTCGGCGGCTCACCGCGAGGAGGAGCGCCGCCACTCCCACGAGTCCCTGGAGCTGCTCCTGGCCGGCGGCCACGCCAAGCCGTGCAGAGCCGCGTCGTACGGCGTGCTGTGGTACTTTCCCAAGTGCGCGGGCTCGCCGCGGAAGAGGGACCCGCCGCTGGCGCCCGCCAGACACCCGGCGCCGAGCTTGTCGATGCCGAGGGCTGCTGCGACGTCCTCCGGCAGCTGCGCGAGCGAGCCGCCGTAGCAGGCGGGGAGGGAGGAGGGCGGCGCGAGGGAGAGGGGTAGCCCCTCGGAGCGGGCCGGCGTGGCGAGCCGGATCCGCTCCTGGATCGCCTTTGAGAGGAGCGGCCGGATGAGCTCGTACGCGCGCACGGCGATTGGCAGGATGTTGAACGCGACGATCTGCGAAAAGAGCTCCGGGTAGTAGCGGTCGGGTAGCTGGACGGCGTCCTGCGGGGGGGGGGGGGGGGCTTCGCGTCCCTTCTGATCGTTGTGGGTTCCCCCACGAGGTCTTCGCTGTTTGTCCGCCCTCGTTTGCGCCGCAAGGGTTCCAGGACGGGTCACGTAGGCACCGATCGCTGGCAGCTATGCGGATGGGGCTCGAGAGTGCGGGTACGCGCGGGGTACAAGGCGTGCCACGTTTCCCCTTCATCCGGCGGAAGACGCGCGGCATGACCTGCTGCAGCCCGATGCCTACTCGATAAGCTGCAGGGGTGGGCGATCTGCTCCCTTTGCCGGAGGCGCGGCCGGCGGCATCCCGGCGCCGTGGCAGTTGAAGAGCTGGACCGCCGTCACGAGCCGCCCCTGCGCGAGGGACTCTTGGTCCAGGCGGAGGAGGAGGTACTCTAGCCAGCGCTCAGGCGGCGGCGGCGGCGGCGGCGGCGGGCGGGGGGGGGGGGGGTGAGCAGGAGACGCTGCCGGCACGGCGGTCCGCGCGCGCGGGGGGGGGGGGGGGCGTCTCGCCCGTACAGGTTCGCGTTGCTCCACTGCGCCTGGGTGAGGCTCGAGAAGAAAGCCTCCATGTCGGAGAGGCCTGCAGACGAGGCTCCGAAAAGGCTCAGCGGAGGCGGAGGCTCGAGAAGCAGGTGTCCACGCCGGAAGAGTGCCGAGCGAGGCGAACGCGAGCGGCTCGCCCCCGTGCGACTTTCGGTGCTCGAGCAGGAAGGGGAGCACTGACCACAGCCGCGCCACGTCGGGGCACTCGGCAGGGGCGTGACCGCCGTCGCGGTACCACGCGCGCACCTCGTCGGGCGATCGGCCGCCGCGGACGAGCGGCCGCCCGCGCCACTCGGCCGTCGCGCGCAGCTGCTGGTGCGCCCGCGCAGACGACCACCGGTTGAAGCGGAGGAAGCGGAGCACAAACGCGTCGGAGTATGCGTCGGTCACGCCTCCCGCGGCGGCGAAGGCTGCCTTGGCCACGTCGAGCTGGTGCATCTCTTCCGGCGAGAGCGAGGCTCGTAGACGCGCGGCGCCGGCCGCCACCTCGTCGACGGCTTCCACTGCCGGCGCCTCCAAAGGCTCCAACGCTGGAGGTGGCACGGGCGCGGCGGCGGCCGAGGCTGCTCCTGCGGGACTGCTGCCGGCAAGCACACGCTGCTCCGCGGCCGCCCGCGTCTTTTTCGCGGTCGCCACCGCCAGGTGCAGTGGCATTGAGGGCGTTGGAGGCTGTTGCGGGCCGACCGCGCTCTCTCGCGGCTCTGGCACCGGTGTGCGCTCGAGCTCCTGGTCCTTGCCTGGTGGTGCTGGTCGGCGCGGCTGCGCCGGCGAGGCGCTCGCGCTGCGCACACGCTTGCCTCGCACCCACTTGAGGAGCATTGCAGGGTGTGTGCGTGTTTGTCCGTCTTCTCTCGATTCGCCGAGGTTCGCCGCGGATTTTTCCTCATTTTTCTGATCTGTTAGTGTCTGTGTGTGTTCACAATTCACTGCCTCTTTCTCACCTAACTCACTCTGACTTCGTTGACACACACATGGCACATCGCTCTCAAGCCCACAGAATCCCCACCCGTGCGCGCCCCGACCCGGCCGGGAAACAGTGAAAGGTCGCTTTTTCTTGAAAACAAGTCGCGCCGGCGCTGCTTGTGCCACCGGCTCCAAACAGCTTCCACCACCACTGCACCGACCAGCGACACCTGTGCCTCAGCAGCAGCGAGATGGACGACTACAGAAGTGCGCTCGCCCTGCGCTGTCGCGCCACCGCCACAAGAGTCTCACCGGCGCGCCCGCGGCGCCCTCAGAAATCGGGCTCGGCCTGACCTGCGGCGGTGTTTTCTTCCTCTTCCTCGGTGTCATGCTCTTCTTCGACAAGGGCCTTCTCGCCATGGGAAACGCGCGTTGGCCGCCTCCCGCCTCTGCCCCACCTCCGAGCCCGAAGCCACCTGTGAAGCTCCCACTCGCTCCGCGTCGTGCAGATTCTCTTTCTCTCTGGCGTGTCGCTCATCATCGGGCCGCGAGGGGTCTTCCGCTTCTTCTTCCAGAAGCGAAAGGCGCGCCCACACGCTTCCACTCCGACGCGTATCCCGCCTCTCCCTCCTCCACACCCGCGTGCTGACGCGCCGCCGGCTCGCGGCCGCCGGCAGGCCAAGGGCACGACTTGCTTCTTGGGCGGCATCTTCCTCGTGCTGGTGGGCTGGCCCATCTTTGGGATGGCGGTCGAGGTCTTCGGCTTCCTCAACCTCTTTGGGGACTTCTTCCCCGTTGTGATTGGCTTCCTGCGAAACTTGCCTGTCGTCGGAAACCTGCTCGCGCTGCCGCCGATCCGCGCCTTCACGGACCGCTTCGTCTCGAAGGCGCGACTGCCGGTGTGAGGAGAGGTGGTGATGGGGACGGTGCGAGGGAGGCGCGCCCATATGAACGCAAGCACTCAAATCTAGTCCCGTCGCGCAGACAGCTCTGCAGACTCGGCTTGTGCGCCCCATCAGAGAGATGTGCGCATGTCGGAATGCCCACGCACGCGGTACATCTCAATCACCTTGTGGCTAGGCTCCATGTGCTGTTGCTTTACACGATACTCGCTTTTAAAATGCCCCACCCCTCGCATGCATTGGTGTGTACTACCGCGCATACGACCCGCATTCGGCAAAAGACTGGACAGTTCCTAACTAGAAGCCCTTCTTATCTGGGGAGAGACAGAGAGACAGTGCACCGGCGTGCAGCTTGCGTTGGGGACGGCGCGAGCGCGCAAGCCGCCGCCGCCGCGCGTCCCCGCAGCACGGGTCGCGCGGCGCAGCTAGAGGCGCGGCGGTCAGACCGCCGTAAGGTCGTCGAGGGTGGCGTCCTTATCCTTATCCTCGGCGGCCAGAGCCTCGGCGGCGGCCGGCGCTGCAGCGGGCGGCTCGGCGGCGGGTGCGTCGGCGGAGCTGCTCGGCAAGGGCGTGTCGGCGAGGATGCCGGTGCCGGGCACGACTTCGATCTCCACCTGTGGCGGTGCGACAGCGAGGGGCGCGGGTGGGCGGGGGCGAGGAGGGAGGAGGGAGGGCCTGCGGGATGATGGGTGTGTGGGGGCTCCTCGGGGGCGGCTCACCTCGCCCTCCTCCGCCTGCTTGACGAGCTCCGGGTAGTCGCGCCTGGGAGGAGGGCCGGGACGGGTCAGGCGAGGGGGGGGGGGGGGGGGGCTGGAGCGGGTGCGGGTCACTTGAAGTCGGAGACAAGGTCGGGGTGCCTGCAGGCAGCGAGATGGGGAACAGTGAGGCGGCGGCGCGCGAGAGTGCGGCGCTCGCCGCAGCGAGGGGAGAGGGGGAGGGCGCACAAGTTGCCCTCGGGCTCCCACGTGTTGTCCTCGGGCCGCTCGTACCCCTTCCACTTGATCTCATACACGAGGCCCAGCGGCCCCTTTTTGACGTCGACGATGTTTTCAATCTCGTCCTCGTCGCCGCCCTCCTGCGCCTGGTCCGCCTCGGCGGCGGCCTTGGCGAGCAGCAGCGCCTGCGCCTTGCGCTGCCGCAACCGCTCCTCCTTGTTCTTCTTCTGCTCCGCGCGCTTCGCCTCGTCCGCCTGCGCGGCAGGGGGAGGAGGAACAGGGGAGGAGGAACAGTCTCCCACCGCCGCCTCCGCGCGCTACCGGCAGCGCTCGCGCGCGCGCCTTCGATTGCTTCGCGAGCGCCTCCTCGAACATCGCGTCCGACACCGAGTTTGTGAACTTCTCGGCCGCCTTGGCCGCCGACGAGCGGCGCGGCCGCGTCTTGACCACGCTCGACTCGCCCGCATCGCCGTTGCGCTTGCCGTCCTCCCTGTCGTCCTCGTGGTCCTCCTCCAGGTCCTGCCGGTTGGTCTGCCCCGGGACGAACTCCTCGTCGGAGGCGTCGAGGTCCGAGTCGCCCGTATCCTTCTTCTTCCGCTTCTTCTTGTTCGGCTTCTGGCTGGGCGGCGCCGCGCTCTTGCCGGGCTCAGGCGGCGCGTCAGGCACGTTGACGTGCAGCGTCTGCCCGGGGACGACGCCGTCGGGGAGGATGAGCGAGACGTTCCGCCCGTCGGTGTGGACGAAGCTGATCTGCTGACCCGCGGTCGTGCCCTGCGGCACGATGAGGCTGACCTGCACCGGCATTGCACGCGTTGCTCCTGTCGAAGCAGCGGGTGCGACAATGAGCGGCGCAAGTCGCTGGGCATGGGAGCGGCGGCAGGCAGGGCTGCCAGAGCGACCGGCGCCGGGAGCGGGCGCGTCGGGGGCGCGGGTGCCTCGGGGGCGCGGGTGTCGGGCGCAGGCTACCTTTCACACCTCGAGTGTTCAGCAGCAGGTCGATGTAGTGGCGCCGCAGCGCTCGTTCACGCCTCACGCGACCGTTGCGGCGGGCGGCAAAATTCGGGGGCGGATCTTGACGGGGGGCTCGCCCCCCTTCCCCCTCAATGCCCCCCAGTCCCCCGTTACGTCTAACCCCCCTCCCGCCCCGAACCCATTAGGTGCACATTTTGTGCGCCTGTGAACGTCATCCCGAGGCCACGCCGATACTCCAGGAACGATCTCAGCTGTGAAGCGCGCGAGCCAGGCGGGCTTTTGCAGCTTTGGACGCGCTGGCCACTTGCGTGTATCGCCTTGCGGCTCCAATGCCATCTCGCTACCTCCCGATCGATGTTGTCGAGGATTCCGACTCGGAGGGCGAAACGTCTGGCCTCCTGATACCGTCCGGGCAGCCGGCTCGAGGCGCCATGGCTCGAGGCCAAGTGGCGCCGCGGAGAGAGTCTGAAGAGGCTCCAGCTTGCTGTTCGGCGTCCGCTGCTGGAGCGGCGGCACTCTCAATCCTTGCGGGCTGCGCTGTGGCCGCGGGTATCTCAGCACTGCTCGACGATGGTGCGCCATGCGAGACGGGCAGCAGCCGTCCTGGCGCCGCGCCTGCCGCGCTGGCCACGCCGAGGGACGGGCTCACCGATCTGCAGCAGCAGGGCCACGAGTGGATCGGCGGCGCGGCGGGCGGCGCGGATCGCTTCAACGCCTCCGAGCGCTGGGGCGCGCACATGCGCCAGCCCTCCGGACCGTCGGCGCGGCTGCTGCTGCTCGGCCTTCTCTCTGGCTCTGACCGGTTCGTGAGCCGTGACCTGCAGCGACGCGCCTTGTGGGCGCAGCGGCCGTGGGAGTATGGCGTGGCCTGGCGCTTCGTCGTCGGCGAGCGCCTGCCCAAGGGCGACAACAGCCGCGTCTCGCTCGAGTACGAGAGCGCGAAGGTGCGCCTCTGTCGAGCCCTCGTCTCCTCGAAGAAGCTCCGCGCTGCACTCTCTACCCTCGTCCCTCGCCCCTCGCCCCTCGCCCCCTCTCTCCCTCTCCCTCTCCCTCGACCCTCTCTCTCTCCCTCTTTCTCTCCCTCCCCTCGCCCTTCACCTCCGCCCTTCACCTCTGCCAATCCCCTCCGCCCCTCCCCCTCCACCCCCGCGCCAGTACGGAGACGTCGACCGCGTGTCTGGCGCCAGCGAGCTGCCTCCCCGGCTGGCGAGCAAGGCCGCCGCTGCCTAGACGCTTCCCAGACACTCCCCAGACACTTCCTAGACACTTCCTCGACACTTCTCCCTCGCCTGGCTCTCCCTCCTGAACCTTCTCGGACCCGTCCGTCACCTTCTCGGAAACCTCCGTCAGGCCCTCGCCTGGCTCGTGCATGCCTCCGCCTCCAGCCGCCGCGCCGCAGCGCCGCCGCGCTATGTCGCCCTCTCGAGCGACGCTCACTTGCTGCGTCTACCTCGGTCTCCTCCTCCGACACCTCCCAGACACACCTCCCAGGCACCTCCCAGACACCTCCCAGACTCCTCCCAGGCACCTCCCAGACACCTCCTACACACCTCCCAGGCACCTCCCAGACACCTCGTAGGCACCTCCGAGACACCTCCCAGACACCTCCTAGGCACCTCCCAGACACCTCCTACACACCTCCCAGGCACCTCCCAGACACCTCGTAGGCGCCCACTCCCCCTCCGATCCGCCCCCTCCCTCCCTCTCCCCGCAGGCTCGCCGCGCTGCTCCGCGCGCACCACACCAAGCGGCCGCGCCTCTACGGCGGGCGCCTCTACGCCGGCGCGCTCCTCCGCTGGGGAGCGTGGCGCGGCGGCGAGCTCGTCGACCGCGGCGGCAGGCTCGTCACCACCTGGGGCTGCGTGTCGGCCACCGCCCAGGCGCAAGGGGGCAGCTCGGGCGGCGGCCGCTCAAACGCGTCGCTGGAAGCGCTCTCTGCGGCGAACGGCGCGGCGTGGCGGGCGGCGGCGGCGGGCGGCGGGTGGTGTGGTTCGCATCCGTCCGTGTTCCCCCGAGCGACCGCCGAGCTGCAGCTCTGGTGGGAAGCAGACCGCCGCCGCCCCCGCACCGCCTCTCCTCCGCTCTCCGGCCTGTCTGCGCCAGACGTCCTCGGACATCCCTTCTGACCAGCGGAGACGGCTCCGCTGCAGGTCGCTCCCGCTGCTGACGCAGCTCGAGGAGCCGCTGCGCGCCGCCGCCTCCTCGGCAGACCTCGACCGGCCCGCGCCTCCGCGGTCGGGAGGGATGTCGCGAGACGCCGCCGCGCGGACCGCCGAGCAGGAGGCGGCGCTGCTTGGGGCCGCCGCCGCCGCGCACATCACCGACTCAGTTCGGGCCAGCGGCGCAGACGTCGCATACGTGCAGCTTGCGGATCGCTTGCCCACGTTCGGCTGGTCGGACCCGCCCGCCGACTACGGCGAGGCGATGCTCGTGAGGGAGGCGCCGCGCCATCAATGCTGAGCACACGTCCTGAGCACACGTCCTGAGCACACGTCCTGAGCACACGTCCTGAGCACACGTCCTGAGCACACGTCCTGAGCACACGTCCTGAGCACACGTCCTGAGCACACGTCCTGAGCACACGTCCTGAGCACACGTCCTGAGCACACGTCCTGAGCACACGTCCTGAGCACACGTCCTGAGCACACGTCCTGAGCACACGTCCTGAGCACACGTCCTGAGCACACGTCCTGAGCACACGTCCTGAGCACACGTCCCTGCATCCCAACTGTCCTGGCTGTCCTAACACTCGGCTGTGCGTCTTGTCTTAGCAGCCCGCGGGTAGACTGCAACGGTGCCGTGTGCCACGCGTAGGTGCGCGACGGCGTGGCGGCCGAGGCTGTGTTGCGGCAGTGGAGAGAAACGAAGCCGCCGGCCGCCGCGTCGCCGCTGCAGTGCTCACGGCGCGTCGGGGGCGGCATCGGCTTGGCGAGGGGAGAGCGTGTCGACGACTCAGCCGCCGCTCGCTCTGCTTGTAGGCAGCACTGCAGAGAGTGGGGCTTCCCTGCCGCCGATGGGGCGGCGGAGTGCTGCGAGGTGGCCGCCCCGAGCAGGAGAAGCGGCAAGGGCAGGAGGTTGCTGAGCGCGAGCGATCGGCGAGAGTCGACTTGAGCCATTCGGCACACTTGCTGCACGCAAGGCAGCGGGCCAGCGCCGCGCGTGCCACGAGCGGCCAGCGCCCCGGCAGCGCGGCGGCCGGCGCGCCCCGGGCCGAGCGTTTTTGATCTCTCGGTAAGTGGGGGGCCGAGCCGCCTCGGGGTGGCGGGCGGGCGGGCGTGTTGAAAAACAGAAAACAGAGAACAGAGGGGGGCCAGGGCCCCCACTACGATTAGACACACGCACCTGGCTCCTGGGACAAGGCGAGAACGCGCAGCATGTGCAGTACCGCCGTTCAGCGGGGTGGGGGGGGGGGGGGGAGCCGAGGGGGCGACGTCCCGACACGGCAGGTTGGAGCTGACCCCGGGAGAGAGAGAGAGACGAGCGATGGCACGCCCCCAATGACCCTAGACAGACATGACGAGCCGACAGCGATGCAGCGGCAGCGAAGGCGGCGAGGAGAGCCCGCGCTGCAGAGCTCCGCCGGGCGGCAGCAGAGACATCGGCGGACGGGGGAGCACGGGACACGTCGGCATAGGAGCCAGGGGGGTGGGACCGGGTGCACCCGAGCCCACCCGAGAGGTGTCCCCAAGGGTCTGGGGCCGTTTTGCTAAAAATCGAGCAAAGTCAGCTCCGCCTCGCGCGTTGCACTCATAGCCCTCGCTCATCGCCACTTGCGCACGGCTGTTCGTGAGCGTGACGCAGCGCATATGCCACTCCCGGCTTCGGCGAAGTGAAGGGCGTCAGGGCTGTCAGCCAGGGGGGGCGACCCTCGTAGCGTCATCCTCGATCGTACACACACGCCGGCAGCCGATGCACCCCGACTCGCTGGTCGACACGCAGGGCTTCTGGCCTCTGCCCCACGCGCAATGCCCCACTGTGAGACCCGGTCGCCCCACACCAGCAGCCTATGCACACCATAGTTCGGCAAAACTCCACGCGCGAAATGGATCGCAGCTAGAGCAAGTGGACCAACTTGGGCAAGGCTCTAGTCGCCGCTGCCCATCGCGGAGCCCAAACCCTCGTCTCAGAGCCGATACTACGACCCGGCGCGCGGGATCTGAAGCTACGAGGCCTGGGTCGGGGCTATCAGTGGGCTACATGCCGCCTGCCGCGGCTCCTAGGTCCACGAAACGCTCGCGCTTCACCCTCCCCCCCCTCTGACGATAGGTGCGCTCACCGGCAGAGAGGCACACGGCGGGCGATGGCGGAGCGCGGCGACGCTCCTGACTCAATGGAAGGTCGCCCACATACCCACCCTCACCACAACGCCGTAGGCGGGTCGAGACTGCCCTCCACCCGCTCGCGCTTGCCTCCCCTACCCGACCGGTTCGGCTCCCTGTAGATGGGCCGACACACCTTCACTGCGGCGCTTCTGCCCGCGACAGCGGCGCCTGAGCGCGTGGGGCTGCAAGGCCCCTCGGGGCGGCCCGCGGGGCGGCGGGAGAGAGCTCTCCCGCCGTCGTGGCGCACCATATCACCCGTAGACGCCTCTATATAGTCGCCTTTTAGCACCTCCTCTCTACACGCCGCCGAGTAGACCCCGCCGCACCGCATCACCGCCCCCTTCCCTGCCCCGTCGCCCTCCTGAGCTCTCCCCCCTTTGCTCCAGCCACTCACAGGACGGCTGGGCCATCGGCCCGCGTGACAGGCGCCCGGGACGGCCGGGGAGCGGCCCCGTAATTTGAGCCCTCTCGGGCCACTCTCGGGCGCGTCCACCGGCCGGCAGAGCACCGCTTGGGCGACACAGACGGCCCGCCCGACCAGCGCGCTCGACCGCCGTGCCGCCCCCACACCGCCAGCGGCGGGCTTGGGGGTCAGGCGGCGTCCACGCACCCCTCGTGGGGGTGCCCACCGCTCTCCTCTCACCGCTCCCCCCCCGCCCGTGGCACCCCACGCACGCGTCCCTCCTCAGGGGCGCATGGCGGCACGTTCAACGCTTGCCTCGGCCCACCTCGCCATCACGCCCGCCGCCGCGACCAAGGAGGTGGCCTCGGCGGCCCAGACGAAGCCCGTGCGGCTCGTTTGGGAGCCGCGCGCCGTCCCTCTCTCGCCCGCGCTGCTCACACGGCCCAAGCCCACGTCCCTCCGGCCGCAGGCGCCGCCAAGGAGTGACCAGCGC